>NW_008581937.1:38433-97296 GCF_000691845.1 Merops nubicus
GCAGCTGAGGATGGGAGAAAAAGGATATATATATAGGACTTGCTTTTGCTATGCATGAAATGCAACACCCTGTTCCCACATGGTGACGCACATCAGTTGGTCCAGATGGTGAGAAGGGTTGGGTTTCTGCCTGGGGCTGCCAGCACAGGCTTCATTTGCATTCCTCAACCCAGTTGTTCATGGAAAAGCATCCGGGTGATGCACAACTGCTCACTCAACTGTGTGCACCTCCCAAGTACAATCTTTATTTGTGGTACCAGATACTGGGAGACTTTTACAAGCACAGGGAATGAAAGGACCTGGATGGATTTCAGGCTCCAAATGGAGCTCTCTGAGGGTTGTCACCAGCAATGTGGAAAAAGAAAATCATCCCAAATAAAGTCTTCATTCACACTCTGTGCTCATACAAATAGCCTTGTGTTTGTGTAAAACACATACAAAATTCCTCGAGCTCAGCTCTGAAAGGGCAACTTCTGCTTCACCATTAATGATTTGCCATACAAAACCCTTTCCAGTGACTGATGCCTGGCTGTGTATTACCACTACCATAACCAATTCTGCTTGTTAGGGGCTAACTGTTAAGTGTTAATTTGTGGCATGTGCAACAATTGTGACTGTTATTGCTGTAATAAATCCTATTTAAAAATACTTAGATTAATTGATTGTATTAATTGGTCTCAGCTTTAGCTGTTTGGTTCTGTTATTTTGTAGCTATACATTTACTTTGAAAACAATATCAACATATAGAGAAAAGGAAGTATTAAAGAAGTTAAGAGAATTGCAAATACATATTTATAACTTAGATGATATTCTAAAAGCCTTTTAAAATGCACACATAATTTCACCTAACAAATGTATTTTGTTTAACAATCATTCTGCCTGGAGTAATGTTTTTAGGGGATCCTTGCTAATGTCCATGGAATTAGCCTGAATAATTTCCATTCATGATAGTGGAAGTTACGAATCATGTGTCAGTCACTAAACAAGAACTGTGTCTTTAAGAGGAGAAGATTTTATGAAAATTAATTCAAAAAAAAAACAAAAACAAAACCAACAAAAAACAAACACACAAACCATGAAAACTGTATCTAGATGAGATTGAAACTACATTTACTGATGTATTAAGAAATCTTTAAGGGAAGAATTCATATCGGTAGATGGTTTCTTCTCCGAGTTTTGCTTCTACCCTGAAGTGCAGTTGATCATTCCACCTTAACAAGGTGCAGTGATTGACAGGTAGAGATGTGGCACGGAGCAGAAGGTGGGAGTGTGCTCTATTGGGCTGTGCTTGTACATCCTGAGCACCAATTACTGTCACTGCTGCCAGCACTGATGTGTTTATCAGGATGAGTTATAGCAGAGTATATGTACACAGGCTGTGTGTATGCTGGATGACCACCCCCTGTGATGTAAAATATGAGAGTCTGGGAGCTACCGTTTTATAATTCATCAGGTTCAGCAACTGAATGTTGTTGGTTGGCTTAGTTATAAAGGCAAGTGTGAACTGAACAGCAGACAGGAGCATCTCGCATTAAGAGTCCTGCGAAGCTGCGTTTGGTGACTGGGCTCTGCTTTTGTTCAAGTGAATTCAGTCCTCGGTGAGTGATGGGGGTTCTGTCGAGCTAAAGCTGTTATTATATAAGCTGGGGAAACCTGCCTGCTAGTTTTATGTGTATTTTGCTGCTGGAAGTCCTTGTCTATGGTTGTTTTTAGATTCTGCAATATTTTCAGTTGTGTATGTTACTGGCATAAAATGAGATGAAAAGAAAAATGCAATGATGAATTATTCACCATAGCGCTACGAGGATCTCTTTTCTAGCTAAAGTTACTTTCCTTTAGTGAGTGTGTTGGGGGTTCAAAGAAGCTACAAGCCAGCAAATCTACCTGTCATTAAATTGCTTTTATTAGCGGTTAAAGAGAGTGATAGCTGTGGCTTTTGTAAGAAGAGGAAGAAAGCTAAAATCAGAAGCATTTCCAAATTATTTGCTTTTATGTACATGTGGCTTTTCAGATGCAGCATGAAATCTTTTGTGTGCAGCACGGGGCTGCAAAGAATTTCTATTGTAGAGCTTTTTAATTAGATAACCAGTAAAATGGTAGCCTCTCTCTGTTTTTGTGGTAATATGCTTAGTATCACGTTAAAATGAATGATTCCCCATCTTGCATAACAGTGCTGAAATATGTGTAAGATGAAAGGCAAAGAGAGACTTTGAAACAAACTGTGGGAAGCAGGAGATAGCGCAGCTAGGCAGGGAAAGGTATATTTCCTATAGCATATGCATTACTTTCTGAATTTCAGCAGCTTTAGATTTTTTGCTCTAATAATCATTGGCTTCATTAT
This sequence comes from Merops nubicus, assembly GCF_000691845.1. Taxonomy (NCBI): domain Eukaryota; kingdom Metazoa; phylum Chordata; class Aves; order Coraciiformes; family Meropidae; genus Merops; species Merops nubicus. The sequence goes on from NW_008581937.1 coordinate 40,775, forward strand.
GACCTCTACATCTTTTCAAGCAAGCTCCTTTAATATCTGTCGACGTTATCTTGCCACAGTAACATTTAAAGATCAGTAAGGCAGCAAAATTTTGTTGTTGCATTTGTAACCAGAAAGGAGTTGAAAAGCAGAGTACTGAAACTGAAATATCAGCACTGCTGTAAAATACCTGTGTCACTCTTCAGGAGAGGCAGGGGGTCATCAGCAACAATTTCACTTTTCCTTTTATCACTAGCAGCATTATCAAAGGGGCTGTTGTTGCTCCTGTCTCTCTATGCCAGTTGTTGGGTTTTGTTTTTTTTCCCCTGTGGGTTGGAGAGGCAAGTTTGTTTTATCAAAATATCCAGAGGGCTTGGCAGAACAGCACCTGTTGTCTTGTTGCTGTATTTCTAATAATTGAAGAAAGACACTCTCCTCCAGAGACCTCTCATTGGTATCAGTCCAAACTGTTTACTCTGCAGTGATTTAAACTTGAATTGTGACTTCTCACTTAGAAATAATCTCTTCTGTGACTTGTGTATGAACCACCGAAGATGCAGGACAGATCCTGATTTAATTAATAAGGTGTCTCATTTTAGCATCATTTTTTATTTAAAGAGGAAAGCTATTGGCAAAGTGGCCTTTGCCACAGACTTCCTTTGCAGAACAGATTTGCACTTACTTTTTATAAAACATAAATTTGAAAAAAAAAAAATCAGAATTTCTTGAGAGATCATTTCCTGGCAGCCTAACAGACCAGAGCCTATTTCTAGGAAAGAGTATATCCCTTTGTCAGCAGTGCTTTATTTAAGAGTATTTCACTGCTTTTTAAGCATTCATATTTATTTTCAGTGACCTCTGTGCTAGCAAATGAGATTTCTTGAAGTGTGAGCTTCTGGCTTTGCAAGTTCTCCTCCTTTCAGAAATCTGTGATATTGCATCCATCTGTCTAGGCATTTATATTGCATGCATCACCATGGTGTAATCTCAGCAATCTGAACATTAGCCATGTAAATGTATGTACTGTAACTGAGGAAGTATAAATTAGGACAGGAAAAGCAACCCTAAAAGGAGAAAGTTATGATGCAGGCATATGGCTCCTGTGGGCACCAGAGCTTCAAACTCACTACTTGTTATAACACAATAAATTAAGCTACTAACCAGTTCAGTCTCCAGACATTGATATGGAAGCGTGAGCACAGATGAGACCAGCTTCTTGAAGTTCAGTCCAGACAAGACCAAGGAAAATAGCCAGATGATGTGGCAAAAAAATCACTTTTTATCGGGGTGAGTGCCTGCTGCTCTTTTGTGGTCAGAGTCCAGGAGTGATGCTGGAGGAAAATCAACAGTGACTAAGAACTGTATTTTAAATCCTCTCTGGTCTGGAGAACGCAGTTGTTTTGTCTGGATATGAGTTTGCTACTGTGATCCATGCCTCCCACCTCACAGTAGACAGCAGCAGTGCTCTCTGTGGAGCACTGTGCCTTCAATCCCCTTAGTTACCAGGGCTGGTCCAGGTAGTCTGTGTGGTTAGTGGTACATCCTTGCTGGAAGTGCGCTACACCGCAGCTCCAAGTATGTTGGCTTCCTTTTCATCTCTGAACAGAGATAATATTTTAGGATCGATGCATAGCGTGCTCAAGCAGCAGAAATCTTCTCTCCAAGAGGAATCTTTCTCAGTTTTTACCTTTTGGTTGCAGCTGAAACCGGCCATGGCAGTGAAGTTCAGATTATCTTTCATATAAGATACAAATGCCTGGGAGAGAACATCTTAGATAAAAATCCTTAGCTTTGGAATGGAGCTTCTTTTTTTCTTCTTTTTCCTTTGGTCTGAAATACCTCAGGTGTACTGACCTTCAGGTTTCCTGTGAAATTCCATGGCAGCTGACGGTCGGTATTGGTAAAATAGGGTATTGGATAGCCCAGCCAGCATTACTCTTTGGAGAGTTATTTTTCAGTGTGCAGTAAATCTGTCTAATGTGTAACTGTGTAATTGTGCAACTGTGCTTTTTGTCTGTGTCAAAAGTGGCTGGAGATTGCAGCAGCAGTGTGTAAACTCACATGCTTGTGTGCCCCTAATACTTTCATTTAACTTTTTTTTTTTAGCTCTTTCAAGCACACACACAAACTATACTTTTAAGCACAGGATACATTCACAGTACTGAGTCTCAAGTACAGAAAGCTCTAGTGCATAGAACTGAAATCTATTAACTATGTATTAAATATCTTCTTGCTTTTTATTGAAGAACCTGATAAAGAGCATGATATTTTGCAGCATTCCCAGGTTTGAATTCAACCGTCATGATGGGTGTGAAAGTCTTTTAGACACGAGCAATCACAGTGATGTGCTTTCAGGCCTGTCAGTGGAAAAATGGGTTGGGAGGATAGTTTAGACATGAAGTATCCTCAGTGTTGGGAATAGCCAATGTAACTTTATGGCAAGGAAGAGATAACATGTGCTAAAGGATGACAATGTATCACTGAAAAGCAATAGGGTTTTTTGTATGCCCAGATCGGTAGAGAAACACTGCTTTAAAGGATTGTTAAACACACAGTGCATGAAAAGAAAAAAAAATATGGCAACTGGAGCAGATATAGAGAGTGTTCATGAATGCAAGATGCCCTTTGATACTGGTCTGTTCTTTAGGTTGCGAGTGAAATCCATATAAAGGCCTAGTCCTGCAGAAGAGGTTTTTAGATCTTATGATTGTACAAGCAGGAGAGGATATTCAAGTTATAAAAACAATTAAAGATTGTACGATACTGGTAAGCCACATATGTTTCATAAATGCTAAATTTAATTTGTTTGTGGATGAAATTACATGGTTTATTCAGTGGTTCTTAGTGTCTTTGCATCTAGATGCAGTCCACTAAAGGAGTTTTTAATATAAGTAGTCTTTGCTGTGGGGAGAAAAACAAATAAAAGCAAGGTGCATAACCCATACACCTTCCTTGCTGCCAGATGGATAAAACGACAAGCAGATACGTTTGTCCTTGAAACCTCCCAGGTGAGGAGGGTGTGCTTCAGGGTAATAGAGCTGGTTCTGGAGAATTCAGCACCAGAAATCAGTAGGAATTTCATCAGGTGTCAGTGAAACGAAGTGATATAAATGGTCTGCATTGTGCATAGCATTTAAAGTAGTCTAGATGACCAACAACATGAACAGTATAAGTCAAGGGTCCTTTTTCAAGAGACAAGCTGCTCGTGCCAGCTTTCAATGGAGTATCTCCATGTTTTCAGGGGACAGGCACAGTCAGAAGGGTGCTGGTTGCTATGGCTCAGTCTCCAAGACAGAACAGTTACAACCCATGGAGAAGCTGCCCATAAACAGAGATTCAGAATTCAACTCACATCCAGGATCAGCTCTAGTAAAAGCCCTACAACACTGAATCCTGTGTGCAAGTATTAGATACATGTTGCAAGAATGAGCTGCACTGGAAGCATTGCTTCCATTGCTCTAGATGAACACTTTTCATCTTTTGCATATTGTGACCAGTGTAGAAGAAAACATTTCTGTGGAATCCCTCTTATATAGCTGTACATAAAAGTGGCTGTAATCTCAGCAGATTGCAAGCTGAAAGCACTCCTATATACCTGCTGTTTCCCTCATCCTCAGTTTTCTGTCTTGCCTGGAATCATCAAAGACGGAGAATGTTTGTCATTCCACTTTCCAGCTTGCAAACTGGAGTTCTGCTCATCTGCAGCAGATTCATTCATTGTCTGAACAACAAAGCCATACTATCATTGGTCCTGTGCAAAGTTATTACTTGGTGGCCTAAAACTTAATATAAATACACAGTTTTTATTTTGTACTACAGGGAAATGCTTATGGCATCTCCATATTTCTTCTTGGGAATTACCAATGCACTCACTCAAAAATCAACATGATAAAACTGCAGATGGAGTCCATTCCTCATTGCCAGAATACTTTCTTAGTGTTAGAAGAAATCTGTTATTTCAGCCAGGTGGGACTGTAATCTAATTTGACAATAGTTTTTAAATCCTGAGAGTTAATGTCATCTTTACATCACACTGGTCAGTGTGTTGTTTTTGAAGAACCTTCAAAGTGACAGACTGGGACACAGTGTGTCCCTTCTAATTCATTACTGTGCTCTCGATTTTTTTCTTGTTTGGACGACAACAGAAACCCACCACTCTGTAGGCATGATTTACAATATGATTGGCAAAGAGATTAGTTCATTGGCATTTGAGCTAAGCAAATACTAATTCAGGAACCTGCTGTTATCCCTTTTTTGTGTTGTGGTAGTAACTTTTAACATTATGAAATTATAAAGAACTGATTGAACTCATTTGTGTGCAGCCACATGCTGAAACTGAACGACTGAACTAGCCAGGCAGACTAATCAGTTCACTTCGTTGTTTTGGTTTTTTTCTTTTAGAGCTATTTATTTCTATATTTTAAATAAATTGTACTCTCAGAAGCATTTTTGCTACGATCAGTAATGTGTACAGTGAGTAGAAAAAACAGTCAGAGCAGCTAATCATACTAAAGAGCAAACATTTCTACCTAGCAGCGTACAAGAAAAGTCATGGAAGTGTTGCTCACTGAAGGAAATCTCTCTTTCGAAAAAAACCCTACTTGTAGCAGTTTTAAGAAGGTATAAACATAAATACCATCACCCTTAGTATACAACACCTTTTTGTGTAAATAGTATTTTATTTTTCTGTATTTATTTACAGAACTGTTAGTCTCAGTTTGCATAAAGCAGTAGATTTGTGCCTACCATTACCAAAATTTTCCTTGAGAAAGAAATCTGCTATCCCAGACGGAAAACTGGGGATGGGCAAAATTATTATCTGTTTAAAGTCCTGTGGACTATCCTTGTCCTTCTTGGGTGAGCGTTTCTGATACCGCATGGAGAAATGACAGTGCACACTGGCTACTGCTGGCTTTGGATTGAGCTGCAGTTTAGAAACGTGAAGTAAAACTATTAGTAGGTGGCATTAGGTGGAACTCAGCTGTTATCAGCAGTTGTCTGTATTTCTCCTCTTTGAGGTACAACCACACAAGTTAAATACTTCAGTGAAATATACTTATCCAGCACAGAACCAAGTTTCAGAGGAAGGATAAAACAGCACTCATACAAACAAAACAGGTTTTCCAGGTGGGGAATTAACTTCTATTTCACAATATTTTGCAATGTGTCAGTTAAAACCACTAAAATTTTCTGTAGATGTTCTAAAATGTTCTTATTTGAATTAAAGAAATTGTTCCGGAATACTGAATGTAATTTAAAAGTTGCCTGTTTGTGTTTGATTTCTTTTATTCCGGTTCAAATTTTATCATCTTTGAATTATAATGGTAAACTAATCTAGTTTTACATGGTTCCTGAAACAGCTTTGTGGAGCAACTCAGCAACTCATTTTTATGGTAGCAATTGTATACTGGCCTTCGTAAGTTCATGTGGTGCAAGTATTTTGCATCCAGATTTTTTCCTTTGCTTTTACTCTTTCATTTCTTGCTGCTTGCATCTGACCACTGAAATAACAACAGTCATAGTCAGCTTTCTCCCATCTTTTCAGAAATGTGAATAAATTCTGCTTTGTTTTTATGAAATTAGTTTCAGTGCATAGGTATTGAAGGGTAGAAGGGCTGGAGGACAGAAAGTAAGGAGGACTGCATATTTTTATGAATTTTTCTAGTGGAATAACTGAGAAGTCTGTGCATAAATTTTGGTTCAGGTTTACCTACCATTCATAAATTAGTGTGGCTTTTGTCTTACACTACAAATCCCAACGTTTTACCTTCATTGTTTGAGGTGTTTAATATAAGTGTGAATCAGTGTCTGGCCAAAGAAGCACCTAAACTTATCAAGACTGAAACACCGGAATTTTCTGTTTCAGCTTATTTTTATTATGCTTGGTTAATAGAAGAAGAAACAAGCCTAGGCTGCAGGTGTTGTCTGCAGGTCTATCAACTAATTCTAGAAAAATGTTTGATCAAGAATTAAAGATTTGTATTTATCATGGAAGTTATTTTTAAGTTTTGAAACATGAGAAGAAAGATTATTAAGACTTGTTTTACTTAAAATTCATTAGCTACTGAGCATGTTTTCTTTTGAATCTATACAATAACAGCATTTTTATCTTCTGTCTTTCTTTTACTCCTTATACCTACCTATCCCCAGTGTTAGGTTACCATACTTGAGATCCTAGACTATGTTGAATTTTGGTATAGTTAGGAGTTATTTTAAAAGTATACAATGAAGGCAAAATATATGTGGTATAACAAGTCAATGTGAGATTCAAAATGCCAGAAATGTGTCCAGTTTTTTTCAGGTCTATATGTATAAACTTTTTTTTCCTTATTCCTAAACAGAAATACCTGTCAAAGAGAGAGATCAATAGAGGGGAAAAAAAAACCCTAACCAACCAAACAAAAAATAAAACAGCCCAGAAAACAAAGCCATAAGTAGATATCGCTGAAAACCTCCAATTACCCAAAACCGTCATTTGAGGGAGGGATTAAAAAGGGTCAGGAAGGCCTAATGTTTTACTATCTGAAATTGTATCTAGATTTAAAAGTTTAAGTGAAAGACATATTTAATTTACTGGTTTTCCCAGCAAAAATTAGACATTTGAGTTTAACACACATGTAAATAACTCGAATTAAGTATTAGTCACTCAATTAAGTAATGGAAGTTATAAAGGTCTAAGCATTGATTTGGAAACATAGAGAGCCTAATTGTGATCTTACTTATACTGTTTCATAGACCTAAAAATACGCAAATCAAAGACCAGCCTGAGAACACAAACGTGGTCAACATCTGCCTTAACCTCTGGTTAACATCTGTGAGGGCTGACTCAGCCTTTCAGCTTCTAGTGGATATGCCTGAAACAATCTGTAGGTCTTTCAGATAAAGTCATAGTTAAATTAGTCTACTCAACTTACAGATCAAGCACCACTTTAATTTAGCCACTGTTCTTTTCCTTGATTTACTTGCGGCACTTTTGTAATTGTGACTGACATCTTTGAGGTGGGTACCATTGATATATGGTGTTTGTACTGCATTAAATTGGTGAAACGCATCAAGATTCTTTTGAATAAAAAGCAATATAACTGTAAATAATATTAGGCTGTAGTTTGTAGAGGGAATATCAGCCCTCTTTCAGATAAATTACATAAGCTGCCATATAGATACATAGCATAAACCACCATATAAAAATAAATTTTATAGATCATCTTGGGATAACCTTTGTTTAGTGAAGGTCCTTCTCTGACAGAGAAAAATCTGAGCCATTATGATACTAATTCCCTAAATTTTTGTTTCAACTTAATATTTTTGTAGTGTTGGTTAATGCAGAAAGGAAAGACCTTTTGAAATGCTGTCAAACCGCATTTGAATATATAAGACATGTGACATCTGCCATTAAAAATGATGCCCCAAGGAGTTTCCTAACCATTATTTCTGAAAATGTGAAATACAGCCACCTCCGCTGATGAGAGGGCAGGAAGCTGAATGCCAAACAGAGCAACATTCTGCACTGAGAGGAAAACCAGGTCAAATCGATACTCACTTTGCAAGATAACTGAATATATTTGTAGTGTATGTGCAGAATAAAGGTGTTTTTAAGTGCTTACCCCAAAATTCTATAACCAGTAAGCTGCACACAGTTCAATGTATTTAATTCACAAAAATGTCGTGCTTCCAGATGCTTTGTACTTGGACTCCACCAACTCCAGGTATTTCAAATATAGATTCTTAGTCATCATCTCTGGTGCTAAATGCCAGCAATTATAAGTACTGGTTGACTCATTTCTATACTCCATGAGTTTTTATGTATGTTATAAAGCTTTGAAAATGCTGATAGACCTGTAGCCATTATGGGCAATGTCAGCATTAGGGTGTTTGATATTAAATATAGCTGGAAATTAAACCTTTATATTGCCGTACCCAGTTGTTCAACAGTACTGTCACCAGGGAGGATAATGTGACCCAGGGGGCACTAGTACAACTAAGTGTAATGTTTTATTTATTCTAATGTTCTTTGCATTCTAAAGGACTGAAGATGTTAACCATACAGCATATCTTGCCAGCAGAGTTTACCAACTCTGTATTTCTAAGCAGAAGAGGAGAAAGAGCTTTGTTAATTATGTTACATTTGTAAATAGCCACAGACAGTTAGGCCTGTTGTTTCACAAAATCACGGAGTAGTCAAGGCTGGAAGGCAGCCAGATCATCTAGTCCAACAGCCCCTGCTTTAGGAGGATCAGCAAGAGCAGGCTGCTCAGCATCATGCAGGGTCAGGTTTCTAATATCTCTACAGATTGAGACTCCACAACTCTCTGGGCAGCCTGTTCCTGTATCCTTAGAATAGAAGAGTTTTTTCTACTGTTTAAATTGAATTTTCTGTATTTCAGTTTGTGCTCACTGCCTTTTGTCCTATCACTGGGAAGCACTGAGAACCGTCTTCTTCACAGTCCTCAATCAGGAATTTACAATGTAAACTGGCTAAAATCTTTAACATATAGCACTACTGCCCACTGTTGACCAAACCACTCCCTAGTATCCAATATACCTTAAACATGGCAAAGAGAAGCCTGACTTCTCAAAATACAGGCAAATCCTTCTCAAAGTTCTGAGAATACTTCTCAGGCTCTTCCCAGATGCTAGGTCCCACTCGTTGCTAAATATTATTCTTGTTGTTCAAGACTTGAATTCAATTACACTTTTGTCCAATATGTTTGCTTAGAATTTAAGTTCACTTTGAAATTCTAGTGGGTAATGAGAATTATAGATTTGTCTGCTATTCATTCTTCTCTAGATGGTAATTATTTCTGAAATCTGCCTGCCAGAAATTAAACAGAATCTCATTCAAACAAAAGAAACCTTTCCTTAATGGAAAGACTTGCCTACATTGCACAGTGTGTGAAAACAAAAGTGTGCTTTCATAATCTTGAAGCCAGCTTTGGCATTGGGTTGGCTGAGTAAAAAAACCAGATCCTCTATGAATACGGTATGGCCTATATAAAAGAAGTTAAAACCTCAAATTTACTTGCATTTGTTAACGTCCTCTTTAACAGCCTTTCTACTCCAGAGATTTCCCTTCTTTCCTTTCAGTGTAAGTTGTTCTCATTAAGCTCTGTGATTACAAACAAGGCTTAGCAGTATTAAATGACTAGATATTTTTATGGCCAAATGGGATTACTTCGATAATTGGCTCTGATCTGTTGCAGAGCTTGTTCTCCCATACTTGCTTCATCAAGCCTTGTAACGAGATAGAAGTACCATCCAACTGACATTTCCCAGGTCCTTTGATCCTGGGTGTCTTCAGAAGTTAAGTTTCTTTTCAGCTGTAGGCAGCGTGTCACAGCCCTTCCAGAATTTTTTATTTCTTCTGTCATTGTCCACGTTGATGTCTTTGAAGCTTCGTAGTAAAATTGTGATGAAGAATGACAAAGCTTAAAGTAGGGACATCATCACAGTGTCTCATGCATCCATTTCTTTCCCAGGTCCTCAGCCCAGCCCTCGTGCAGCCAGTCCAGATTCTGCTTTTAGGTCTGCACTCCCTGAGTTAAGGATCCGTGGCAGATCAAGCATGAGAGAGGTTGACAGAAACCTCCAGCACTGAAACTACAGACTGGTGACATGGTGTCATCCACCAGAAATTTGGGCATTTCAGATTCATATATCCTTGTGTCTATATATATCCATATATCATATATCTATCCATTCAGATCCATATATCCTATCTGTCTTGCAGTGATGGATCCCTATGATAAAGGGTGGCTGACCTGTGGCAAACAGACCAGTCAAACATTCAAAACAGTCAAAACCAAATGAAAACTATTTTCTTTCCCTTAGCATGGCTGCATGCTTTCTTATGGGAGAGAAAGGACTGGTGACAATATAGTCAGTTTGAATATACAGGTTTGAGGAGAACCAAGATACGGAATAGTTTTGAATTCTGCATCTTCTCACACTTGAAGCCAAAGCAAGAGCTTCTTGTGCCTCAAAGTGAAGAAATGTTGCTGTCCACACAGATGTATAGTGCATTAATCTTTGCAGATACTGTGTTGATAGGGTGAGCCCGCTGCTATCTAAACACCTGAAATCATTCCTGAAATGTAAAAGTCCAGATGTTGTCCTGATGATGTTCCCAGTTATTTCTGTGGAAAGACTGGCAAACACTGACTCAAGCTTGATGCTATTTATTTAAGTGGGATTCTACAGTGATGCATTAAAGTGAATACTCAGGAGAAAAGGAAAAGCGTGTTCCCTATAATACTGTGGAACGTATTACTAAAACTCTGAGAAGGTCCCAGAAAGCATACATGTGCCAGAAACTCAGGTCTTACTGTCCCTGCAGTCTCACCTAGGGAAAAAATCTTTCTTCCTTAAAAATATGGCATTTCATATAGCTCTGAACAGTATGGCCCACCTTGACCTCATTCTTACCATGGCTGTTCATAGTCACACAGTACAAAGATTTTATTTTATATATCAAAATTAACCAGAAGTGCCCATGTTACGGAGTCTGAGATTGTTTATGATATCTGTATCCCCAGAGATGTTCCCTTTAACTTTGAGAAGAGAATGCTTCTGTATTTGGAAATCCTAAAGTGGTGAATTCATTAGAAAGTTTGGATTAGCCAGTTGCAATAAAAGCACCACACTGTATGCCAGGGATACTTTACAGGCTTTGAAAGCTTTACTTGATCCAAATATATTCTCTAGAGCCTTTTCTGTAATGACCAAAAGGTGCAAGATCGGTAATTCTCATAAAACCTTGAACAATCTGTGAATGTTTTCAACTGGCATTATTATGGGTGTTCAGAAAGACCTTTTGTTTTTCTAGCAGCTTGACAGGCTGGGGGCTAAGGCCTCTACTTCTGTGCCAGGGACGTGATTTAGTTGGGGCAGGGCATGGTTATGGCAGTGCTCCTCTGAACTAGCCAGTAGGTATAATCCTGCCAAGTTCAACTTGTCAGTCTGGCGGTAAAAATAATGTCAACAGTAATCAGTCACTGCCCACTTCCATCCGTCCTGCCTTCTTTTCTCTCAGGGGTACTCTCTGTCAGGTGATGGATGCTGCCAGTTTTGCTCCTGTCTTACAGAAGAGTGCTCTCCTATAGCAGGATGTGACCACTGCCCACACCACTCTTTAATCTCCTACAAGAAGGAATAAAATAATGATAATAATTAAAAAAAAAAAAAAAAAAAAAAAAACCACATTAAGAAAAGGCTACCGTACAAGCAGCCAGCTACTTGGATGAATGTCATGCTCAGCCTGACATTTCTTACTGCTAGTCCTCTGGATAGCTCAGCGAGCCAGGGCTGAAGCCCCAGAGGCTTATGGGGAAAGACATGTAAAGGTCGTTGTGGTTATAGTGAAGGAGATACTTTAAAGCAGAATCCGAACAGGAAGTCTTGTAGAGGCTGGCATGAAAATTAAAATGTAAATAAGGTTGACAAGCTTTCCAGCAAGATATCAAAATGCCAAAGGGCAATTCTGCCTTCTCCAGGCCTTTTCTGCCCTTCATGAGCATGCTACAGCTGTTTCCTTGGCCAGCAAGAATAGTAACCTCTGGGGGAAGAAGGAATATGAAAATCCTAGTGATTCTTAGAAGCTGTCACATTTGCAATGATTTCTCTTCAGAATATTTCATAATCTTTTTTTCTTTTTTTTTCCCCAGTGTACTTGCCTTAGAAATTTAGGTTACACAATCACTATAAATGAATAAACAAAAAGATATGCATATACATGCACAAATATCAGCAACAGTTTTAAAGCTATGAAATTCTTACAAGCTTCACAAAAACAGAGTAATTGTGAGAGACTATTCCAGGCTTTTGGCATAATTAGATAGCAAAGAAACCAAGATAAGGGGAGAATAGAGAGAATCACTGACACAGGCCATTCATTGAATTGTATTTAAACTGTAGCAGAACCTAGAAAACATTGACAAGGGTGAGAGAGGTTTTTCGAAACAAAGGAGCTGAGGTAGAAGTCACAAGATAAGAAGTCTTATAATTCTCAGAATACATTAACATTCAGCATCCTGGTGTCAGAGAGTCACGTGACTGATGATGATTATTATTATTGCTTTGAGAAGTCTGCTTTGATTTGGTATTTTAATTTTTTTTTTACTGAAATTATTGAATTCTTTTTTAAAAAAAAAAATGTCTGGAAGAAATTAATTTGCATCTATTTAAAAACATATGTGCTTTTAAGCAGCACTTCCCTTGGCATCCCTTTGCACCCTTTGAAGAGTGCTGCCTTCCTTTCCTGGTGCCCTTCAGAGCAGCCGCTTGGCAGTCTCTGCTCAGCAACACCAGCTGCCTGGCAGACCTCTGCAAAGCTGGTTTTTGCTTCCCTTTGTCAGTGCCTGATCCTCGCTGCCTGTTGGGATGCTTTTAGAGGCCTCCTGAGCCAGCCATCACAAAACAGGAACGGTTTGCTGCAGTAATAGTGTCTGCTAATGTCTCATTACAATCAATTTAAATGCTTCAGTTCCACTGAGAGCTAATAGCACATGAAAGTCAAACTAGGCTCATAATTTCAAAGAGACATATTTTTTTGTAATGAACTGAACTATTATACCCTGTTGAAAGCTTGACTGTAAAAGATTTTAGAGCTGTGTTTGTAGTGTCATTAGGACCTCATCTTACATATATTCTAAGCTTGGATGTTCTCAGCATTCTGTTTACCTTTATTAAAATAGAAAAGCTTTATCTATTGTACTCAACAATTTTACATATTTGCAATACACATTTAAAGGTATTAGAAAATTACAGTATCTAAACCAGTATCACCTGTCTAGCTTCCAGAGAGCTTCACATTACATTTTATGGAAAAGAGAGTTTGTTTCATTGCCCTTTATCCACTTTATCTCTTCCACTCCCAATTCAGCCCCTCTCAACTTGATTGTCATTCAACTAAATGGCCTTGTGAAAAGGAAAGTTAAAGTAATGGTAACAAATTGCACCTGAAATCAGAATGAGATGCTCTTTAGATGGATATCTGATCTAAGAATGGAGACAAATGGGACCCAACAAGATCAATACCTGGCAGAAGTTAAAAAAAAAAAAAAAAAAAAAAAACACAACCCATGAACATATAGAAGGGAAAATCAAATTTACCTCTTCTTCAAAAAAACTCTGCCAGATCTGGAGTGGGTAGAACATGGAAAGTAGAACATGGAAAGTTTTGGGAAAAAGACAAAAGAGCAGTTAGGTTGTAGAAAAGGAAGAGAAATCAGGTTTATGTGTTCCTTTAAAAATTATTTTACAAATAATTTAAGGGGAAGAGTGGAGAGGTGGGGCAGACAACTGAAAGGAGGAAAGAAACGTGGGGATTAACCACTCCAGATGGGCAAAGAATGAGGCATAGGGCACGCTGACATACTCTGGGCAGTTTGCAGGTGGAGAAATCCGGAGTTGTTGCTCCCCATCCACAGTGCACTGAGGGCTGTGGGAGGTGCAGAGAGGATGCCTGGTTCTCACTGAGCCTCCAGTGGGGCTATGTATGGGCCCAGGGAGCAGCAGAGGGAATGGAGGAGCAGGGAAGACTGAAGCTTTGTGACTTTCTTTGCTTTGCGGGGGCTGTTAAAACTAAAAAGGTCTCTCTTCCACCCACTTGTACCCAGCTCCTTGCCACAGCTCACTGACCCCACCATTATGCTCATTAAAAACAGGGCTGATCTTTAACTCTAGTCCCATCAATCAACAATGTACCCCCAGATAAGAACTGATGGGGCAGTGGGGACAGAGACATGTAGGCTTCTTCTACCAGAAAATACATTGCTTTGTGAAGTGAACAGACTCAGGCTGTAACAGAAAGGGTAAATAGAGGAGGAAGTCTGGGCTTTGATTTGTTATGTTGAGGATGGGACAGAAGGCGTCTCAGGACAGCCAAAAGCCCCACTGTTATTAGCAAGGGCAAGGAAGGCTGGCCCACCAAGTTCCTTCCGTACCCAGTGGAGAGAGGAGGTCCTCTAGAGGATGATGGCCCTGAACTGAGCTCTGATTGAGCCTCTCTTTAGGGTCCCTAAAAGATTAATCCCATTAGGCTGGTCAGAATTTTTTAATCCCCTGACATCTCCCCACCTCATTGTACAGGGTGGGACAGCTGTGAACAAGAAAGGGTCCAGGAGTGGGACAAGACTCTGAGGGTTCTGTTGCCGTCACATTGTTTTGGTAGCATATCTTTGCTGGAGGACAACCAAAGACAACTGCAGCTTCAAACTTCAGGAGTGTTAGTTCTTGTTATTCATAAAAAAAACATTCATATGGGACTGCAATCCTTTGAAGAGAGGCAAGCTAGGGAAATTGCAAAAGTTTAGTTTAGCACAGACTGCAGAGAGAGGAAAAAAAAACTTAATTAGCCATTCCTACTGTAGCTAGTTACTGTCCAGATAGTGAAAGAATAGTCACAGCCACAAGATAGCTTAGTTCAAGCTGTGAAGCTTAATTTGCCCTAGTCCTCTGGCAGGGGATGACAGTGTTTCTTCAGACTAATGCTAACAGGGAACAGAAATTGTCCACTCCAAGACATTACTTTTTAATGGAAGAATAAAAAGCAGCAGGCACGGAAACTAGTTATCTTCTTTCTTCCTGTCCCTTAACACTGAGCCATCCCCTGATTTGTCTGGATTTCAACCATGTTCCCTCTCAGTCCTCTAGGTAGTTGGCTTTTATTATTTTCCCATCTTGCCTACGACCAAGAAAGGGGACAATGCAAGTCCTGAATTTTCCTAGTCTCCTGCACTTCACATTTTGTACATGAAAGAATTTGATCTCCTTCTTTCTTGTGTGTATGCAGCATCACGCTTTGCCCTAGAAGTCAAACATAACCCTCTCAAGACAAAAAGGTAACTCGTCATGGAGAACAGTCTGTGCTGAGACCAGCCAGCCCCTTGAACAGGCTAAAGAAGCTGCTCAAATCTTTTATCCCATTAATTTCTATGTTTAGACTTAGTACGTTGCTTATTCATTTCGGAGTTTCACAATAAATTTATCCAGAGAAGATAAGAGAAATATCACAAGAGTTTTATCACAAATGAAACCTAAGATGAATTTGTGACATTCTCAAAGTTTCAGTACCTTGTGTAAGCTGACAAAAAAAATTAGTGTTATTCCACAAAATGCCACTGCAGCCAAACTGGTTTGGGTGTCACTGATCTTGTGTGAATTAGCACAAATTAATTTTCACATTAACCTGCTTACTGCCATGAACACTGCACTAGGTACTAGGGGAGTCAGTTAATTACAATAATAATACTTTTGTGCTAATTACAGGGACACACCAAAAAGGTTTCTGTAGCAAATACTAACCCATTTTATACCATGTAGGCCATGGGCAGTAATGAGTTTCAACTGTCCCAATTGGTATAGAGTAATTTTCTTTAAGGTCTCATTCCTGACACTTGCAGACTTTTTCAAATGGTTTTCACTTGCAAAACCACCCCTACTTGCCTTTTTACCTGTCTTTCCCCTTCTTCTTGTTTGTTTGGGGTTTTTTTTCTGTAATTTTACTGTAGTGTTAGTTTTGAAATATTTTAGTTTGCCATATTGTTTTCTCATATTCATTGTGAACAAGCAGGACTGGTCTTAAAAAACAGCAAAAAAAAACTTCAGATGAGACATCGGAATAAAACACAGGGGCAGGAAAGAGAGTGAAGCACCAGAATAGACTGAGGTAGTTAAGTGTCTCCATCTCTGGCAATCTTTAAGAACAAATTAGACAGACAAATGAAAAAAAGATACAATTATGACTTCTGGCCCCTGAGTCTTTTCTGCTCCCTCTCTGGCAACCTCTCTGTCTCCTCTTCACTCGGAAAGCTCAGGCTCATGCTCCAGTTGCAAGTTTCTGATGCCTGGCACCCGAGCATGTGCTGTTTGTCCTTGCAAAATGCTAGGCAGAGCAATTTGATACAATCTTTTAGCATTGTGGTCTAAGCTAAATTATCTCTGTTTGCTTCAGGAAGTGCAGTCAGTTGCCCCAGTGCAGACAGCAATTGAGAACCTGATCAAAAATCCCAGACCATAATGCACTCCTAGACGATCTCACTCAAGCCTCTCATTTGATCCAGGTATATCTCTTTCTCAAAAGAGTGTGTATAGGAATGAAGTCATTCTTTATTCTCCATGAAATTTCTGAGGTGTTTCTGGGTTTTGACCATACCTATCCAAACTGTCTCTGAAAGTTGTGTGGATGTGACCTTTAACAGTGCTAAGTGCTGTTTAGTCACATAAGTGAAGAGATTATCTTGATCCACTGCTTTTTCCTACCTGGATCACCCTGGACAGTCACAAGAATGAAGGAAAAAAACAGAAAGCATAGGAGAAACCAGCCTACCAAGGCTGAGCCAAAGTAGAGTGTCAATGTATTTTACAGACTATTACCATTTTTGTCAGTGACCTCTTAAGGAAAGGAAAAACCAGTCTGCTGACATCAGTAAATCGTAGGCTAAAGCCATAGACTGCAACCATGGAAAGACTGTCACTATATTAAAAATTATGTAAAAATTTGCCTTTCAAGGGAGTGTGTGGTGCTGCAACTCAACTGCTCTCACTAGCTGCAGGCTGGCAACTGTGAGTAAGTCTGCACCAGTAAATAGGATTTGACCTGGCCCCTTTTTTCTCTCTCCCTCTCTCTCTATATTCCATACGTATGCATACATATTATATATATTTGCATTCATTTATATATATATGTGCATTGAATTGACTTGCTGTAATGTACTGTAATACACTGATAAACCAATAACATCCACCACCTTAGGGTAACAAAGCATTCACTTACTCCAGAGAACAAAGAGCTGGTCCTTGGGTAAAGCTGTCGAGGTTGTCATTCTTATTCTGGGATGCTTGTCAGAATCATGAAAGTCTACAGGAAGCTTCAATATCAGGTGTGGAAGTTTTCAGCACTTCCATCTTCCGATAATTTTTAAGACTCTTCCATAACATGGCTCAACAGCACAGCAGAGAGACAGGGAAGGTCTTCTACTTCCTGTACGACTGACCCAGATATTTTCTTTTTTACCTAAATCTTCTGTGTATGGAACATCTGAGTTGAAGGAAATCACTGAAGGTATTGATTTGATAAAGACACTGCAGACAGAGAGGGCTTAATAATCACTGGCTTACATGCTATGAAATTAACTTTTCATTTTCTGTTTTCACTCGATGGAAAAGCTGGAATACAATAAAATCATTTACATAGTATACAGCACCAGTGGTGAGATGGATCACTGGAAGATATTGCTGTGCAGAAGTTAGGCAGACACGGTTATTCCATCACAGAATACTAGAGAATTGGGACAGGGAGTAGGAAGGGCCTCTCAAACACCTATTCAGCTACAGATAGAGCTTAATCTGAAAAATGACACCTATTGTGTCCGTCAGGAAAGGAGAAAAATGAATGATGTGTGTTCCACAGATCTGGAGATGCCAAAGTTTTTCCTCAGTAGTATGTAGAAGCATATCTTAAAACACAGCTTTAGAAATTAAAGAGGGAAGTAAATTCAAAATGGGATAAAAAAAGTAATGCAGAATAGTATGGATAAATATAGGCAAATTTTCTTTATAGCAATCTTTGATAATGCATTTAATATTTAGAAAGAGGAATATGATTGATGCAACATGTTTGATTTTTCAGGAAGTCATTTGATATTGCATGATACAGGACACTGCTATTTAAACCAGTGGCATAGATTAAACATTGTAAAAAGGATAAAAAAGCAAACTAAAGGAGAGACAGGCATACCAGAAAAGTCTGAAACAAAGATTGGATTGATTCTTTAGCAAAATGGAGGAGATTGATAGGTGAAGTTGTTTTCTCTCTGTATCTCTGGCATAAGAATCAATATGTAACAGAAGACAGCAGTTTACAGAGGACCTGTGGTGGTGCAAAAGGCAGTAAGTAGGCTTCGGCTGCCTTTAGTTAGAAAAATGAGTCTAACCATTTGAGGACTGGAGTCTCTGTGTGGTCTTCCAATAGTTACGAAATACCAAAATTGAACTCATTGTAAAAAAAGAGTGTTTGGGTAGTTTCTGCACAACATTTTAAGGTTTGATTTTCTAAAAAGGCATGAATTGGACTTGATTAAGAAGACCTTTCCAACAAAGTCTTTTATGCCATGAAAGTGGCTTTTTGTGATTCTGTGAATGATGAGATCAAGAGTATCAGAACTAACTGCATGGCATTTCTTGCTTTTACATATATTTTTCAGACTTTATCCCAGTTTTACACAATCTGATGCTCAAGTTAATCAACACTTCAAAGCATTCAGACCATCAGCTATAGCCTCCATGTCTAATTAGTGGTCAACTGCACAACATACATGTTTGCAATCTAGATATCCCACTGCACAGTAGTCAAAGCTAAGAGCTAAGAGGAATGCGAGGACCATGACTTACCCTGAAGTAATATATGTATTTGTCTTGCTTAAATTCATTCAGGCTTGTAATGTGCTCAACCATTCCCTATTACCTGTTTGCATTAGAAACAGTAATCCTCCTTAATCAGGAAGCTCTGGCAAACTGATACAATTCTGCAGCTGCTCTCAATACTGCCTCTTAGAAAAGATCAATACACATGTGGGGGTGTTTGTATACATTTCATTCCTTTCTTCATGCTTTTCTTTTTTGTTCGGGTTATTTGGTATTTGGGCGTTTGGGGTTTTTATAAAGTTTTTCTAGTGGTAAATGTAGATAGTTTTATTTTCAGTCTTTGCTCAGTTGCTCTTTTTAATTCAAGAGTTTCCAAGACAGCCTTAGGAGACAGCTGAAGATATCCTTGTCCGGAAGAGCAACACAGCTGAGTACAGTAAAATGAAGGTTACAGGAGGAGGTAGTTTTCACCCAGCAGATTCTGAAGTCAGGGAGTGAATCATTTATTAATGACATTATTCAATGTTAGCAGACGTTATTAATCATAGTAGTAAAACAGTTCAAACCAGTGAAGTAAATCCATGTTTATATTCATTACACTTTTGCCAAGATTCTGCTTGTGTTACTGATGGTCCTTCTGATCATTTTGCTTTTGCTAGTCTTTAAGGCTATCCTGTTATATGAATAATTGCATCAGGTAGTATTGGTATTCTTGCTACTATTTAATTTTCTGCTTTAGCTTACAACTTCTAAATGATTTGTGGGTTGTGGTTTTGAGGCTTTTTTTTTGCTGTAGGCTACAGCTTTCATGCTGGTTTATGGAATTAATAAAATCACATTAGCTTCCCCAACACTCTATTTTCAGAAGGAAACTATTTTTCCCAAGTCTCTTTTAGGAACCAATTTTTAATCTCTTCCCACTCTAAGTATATGAGAATTTCATGGAGTATAAGTACAGAACTAGCATATAACGTCTTAACTGTGAAAGTTTTCATGTAAGGTTTCATAAAAGTTCACATGGAAGCCTTAAGACCTGATTTATCAGTGTTGGGGATTTTTTTCCCTTTTATGCTTGAAAATCAGGGAGGTCAGGTTGGTCTACATTTCCAGTTTTATTTTAAAAAGTCTCTTCCACAATTCCCAGACAGGAATTCCCAGGTCATGTGTCTCCTTTGTCACATTAAGTTGTTCTTGATTCTGGAGCTGAAGTAGGATTGAACCCTTCTTCTTTTCCCAGCATGTTTTAGTAGAAGGTGGCATTTACTGCATACATCAGTGCTGGGTAAGATACCATCTCCCCCAGTCTGCTCCCAGCTCCAGATCACTGTGTCCTGCCCTCTTCCCATTTACAGCAGTTTTTTATCCGAGTGCTTTCCAGTCTGCGTCAGCCAGACTCAATCATGTTAGTGGAAGTAGTGGTCTAGAAGTGGCCTGGTAGAGTTAGATAATGGTTGGACTCGATGATCTTAAAGGTCCTTTCCAACCATAGTGATTGTGTGATTCTGTGGTCAGCTCTGTATTTTGTTTCCTCATGTCAATCCATGTCTTTAAGAGCAGGAGGCAGGCTGAACCAGCATCATCATTAAGAAGATGTGGGTAATCAGTATAATATGTTCCACTCCCAAGAAATAGAACTACACTTGGTAAAAAGTGGAAGCAAGAAAAAGCAATGAGGCAAAAATAATAAGTAACAATTACCCCAGGGCAATGATTTTTGGATGGGGAATTGTGGAAATTGAGTAAATGTCTGAAAATAAGATCCTCTACCACTATCCTGAAACAACAAAACAGCTAAATGAATTGGCTTAACTATTAATAGAAAGTAGGCTTGGTTTCTTTACAATGTCCCACATAAATATTTGTTGAAGAAGATTCCAATGCAAAGCAGCTTTTTTTTTTTTTTTCCCATTTTGACAGAATCATTTTGTGCCCCCAAACACCAGAAATATCTTGAAACATTTCTGCACTGTACAAAACAGTAATGCCTACAAAGCTATAAAGGTTAATGAGACATATGCTGCTCTGCTGGGCAAGCGTGGCTGTGCAAGTTGGGTGCCTGGGGTGAAGTGATGTGCCCAGCTTTTCCAGGATTTCAAACTGTGCTGCCAAGGCAGGTCATGTGCTGTGACAGGGTTGTTTCAGACCTGACTCTCTGCTCTTTATTTGCCTTGCCCCTCCTTGGACATGTATGCACACAATATTGTCCAAGATGTTAGCTCAGTGTGAGCCTCAGGGAATTTGAAAAAGTGTTCACAAATGGTCCTGTTGGGTTCAAGGGTGCATCAAATCAAATAAAGGGAGGGATACATTTTTCAGAACAGTATTCATAAAATTCAGTGCAGGGAAAAGGTTTCCAGAATCTTGTGGAAGGTTGATTTTAAAAGCAATTTAAAAAACAAGTTGCTTGCAGTTTTCTTCCATGGTTGGGAGAAGCTGGAAGAAATTCTGAGCAAAGTCCATGCTGACACTTCACAAACCAAGGTTTGGATTTAAGGGAACAGGTAGAATAAAACCTCAGTGGGATACATAGTCCTTGTCACTCACTAATAGCTTGATCTATTTTATTACATCTCTTTCATTATGAGGCATGAATTTTCTGAAACTAAACCTTCCAGAGACTAGTTTGGATTGGAATTACATTCCCCATGACTAAGAATAGAGCACGATTTTAATCTCCTGAGCGTGGGAGGAAGGTATCTTTTCAGGTGTGTTTATTTTCACAACTAACACAATATGAGAGCTGTATCTAATGGTGCAACAGATGGAAGAAGCATTATATTCAGTAATAAAGTTAGTGGTGATGTTTAGGCAATGAGGCCAGCTACAGAACAAATATACAGGGTGAAATTTTAAATAGAATACAGACTCAATTGTAAATATGTGCATATTGGTAAAGGAAGACAACAAGCCAGTATCAAAGAACAAAGACATTAACAGCCCCTACTGTGCTCTAGTTTTAAAGACCAAAGCAATGAGTAAAATCAGTAAATGTGACTATGTCATTATTTTTGAAAGGTTCCTGAAAAGGTGTGCTGAAAATACTTCAAAAAAAACCCCGGCTGATATATTCAAACTGATAAAAACTAATAAAATGTACATGTATCTTCTCTTCTCCAGTATTGAAATCTGTGTTTTTCATTTCCTTTGAGTGAGCTCAGGAGAGTTATATGACTAATAAGAAGTAACATAACTTGTTTTGTTGCTCAGTGCACCATAAATGGAGCAAAGCCTTTTGAGCAACATTTTCTCCAATAAATAATGCACACTATTGCATTCCTTATTGATGGCATTGTAATTGCATTTTTTTTTCCTGTCAGGTAACAAAATTAGCTGATGATAAATCTATTTGATCTTGTGGACTTATTAAAAGCATAACGTTTGCCATACAATGTAAGATCCAAAGCCAGATTTATGTCCCTGACCACGACCAACACCAGATGTGGCAGAGGAAGGTACAAGAACCAAAGGTACAGTGAACTGTACCTAACCATAGTATGTATGAGACCTCTTCCTGGAGCACTGTTTCCAGCTCTGGAGTCCTCAGCAAAGACCTGTTGGGGCAGGTCGAGAGGAGGGCTACAAAAATGATCAGGAGGCTGGAACACCTCTGCTACAAGGAAAGGCTGAGAGAGTTGGGGTGTTCAGCTTGGAGAAGAGAAGGTTCCAAGAAGACCTTATTGCAGCCCTTCAGTACTTAAGGAGGACCTATAAGAAATATGGGGACAATCTTTTTAGCAGGGCCTGCTGTGACAGGACAAGGGGTGATGGTTTTAAACTAAAAGAGGGGAGATTCAGACTAGATATAAGGAAGAAACTTTTTACCCTGAGGGTGGTTAAACACTGGAACAAGTTGCTCAGAGAAGTGGTAGATGCCTCATGCCTGTTAACATGAAAGGTCACATTGAATGGGGTTTTGAGCTGCTCTAGTTGCAGATGTCCCTGCTCCCTGCAGGGGGGTTGGCTAGGTGACTTTTAACGGCCCCTTCCAATCCAAACCATTCTGTGATTCTATATTTGTTTATTTATTTCTTAGGAAATTACTGCAGACCACAAAGAATTTTCATCATCATTAACCTGCTATGTAAATCCTTGCAGCCTCAGACAGCTGTAGAATTGAACTCCTAATCATGTAAAAACAGCAGTCAGGGGACTTTTAACAAAAATTGACTCCAAATAAATATTAAACAAAAACCAAAATGGTAAACAGAAGACATAAAATAATAGACAACAGTATTAGGAGTTCACATCTTTTTGCAAACTTTTTCACTTTTTACATGTATTACAGTATCCAAAGAGCTGTGGGATGCTGGGCACCTGGCAGGCAATAGCCTGCATAGATGTTAATCTAACACTCATACCTTTGCCTTAGGTGCTGTTGTATGATGAGACTTACTCTTTGTGACTCACCCGGGTTCACACCGTAAACCTGTGGAAGAGCAAGAATCAGACCCAGTCCTCTGAAGTCTTGAGGCTGGTCTGCTTAGCTTCCTCTCATTTCCATGTGTAAAACAGTGGTGACTGGACAACAATGTGGCAAAGGGCAAAACTGGAAAATGCTGACTGTAAGAAAAAGTGTGTTCTTCTCTTAGTCTAAATCTTAAACCATTTAGCCAAGACACCTGTTAAGAGGAGACAGGGGGGAGGAAATGATTTGCATAAATAGCATTAATAATGTTACCACAATAACGTTATCGTGCACAGTGCTACCTCAGATGTCCACAGTAATAAGTTCATGACTTGCATGAAGTGGCATACAATTTGTGTTCCCATAAACAGAACAGAAGAAAATCTCAGAAGGTTTAAGCTGGCCTGGATCCACTGAAATTATGCCAAATTGATACTGATGGAGAAGCTGGTCTGGCAGCTATTCCCTTATTACAGTGTCTAGAGTTATTTGACATACCCTTTTCAAGGTGATAAAATCCTGTATCTAGCTAATGCCTTCCTATTTTTTTGGTTTGGTCTGTTTTTTACACAGTGTAGTCTTTTAAAATTGGACAGTTCGAGTTTTGCTTTCCTTTCACCCTCTGACAGAGTCGAAGAGATACACATTGGCTTTTCCAACCTCTCACTTGCATTATAGCCATCACTGCTTCACCATTTGCTGAAGTGGGTTAGAAATGCATTATTTTAGAAGCACAAAAGCAGCAGTCAGGAAATCTGTTACTATCTAGAAGCAAACAGTGATGGTCCTGAATTACACAGGAAAGCAAATTTTGATACCTGCTGACAGAAAGAATTGCTATCTCTCTAAAGGTGCCAGCACTAAAAGCATTCAAACCAACAATGTGATGCTGAACTATTATTTTCACTATGGTATAATACATCAGCCTTTCAGCTGCTTAACTATACTTTACTTGTAGGATCAGGGCTTTTTTGTTACCATGTTCTCTAAATCCAATCAAAGCTACAATCTTTATTATTAACTTAAAAGTGAAAAATGACAGTAATGTAGCTTTTTTAAATTCTGCAGCTTTCTCATAGAAAAGCTGCATTAGATTTATTCATCATGGCTATTCTTTATTTGTATGACCAAAAAGTAACATCAAGCCATAAGATATAAAATGTCCACCTTTGCTATGTTCAGAGTTAGAAATTATTTGATTTTCACTATAATTTTCAAAATATTTCTTGAATTTTGGTTTCTGGCATTCATTTTTAGTCTCTCGGCTGTATCTCAGACTTCCAAAAGCTTTCTTATATGCTCAAGGCATATAAGGCCTCTTAGGCCGTCTGAAGTGACTTGCATCTTTAATGTTTAGGTATCCACCATGGACCTCACAAACTCATGATATTTTCCTTCACAGCATGTAGAGAGACTTGAATGTTAAGTAATCAGACTCACAACAGCTCATATATTAACTCAGATCATGGGCCATCAAAGGTAGTCCATAGGAAACTCAAAAGGGAGAGGGAGGTGTTGAAACAACTCCTCCCAACTGCCTTGGTACCCACCTGCACAGTTGTGCAGATGCCAAAGTGGATTACGCAGGATTTTGTAGATGGTAGTTTTGACCTTGGACAGATAAACTTGAAGTTTCAGTTTAAGTGCACTGCTGTTAGGGTTTGGGGTTCTGGATGATTTAATGGGGCTGGCCATTTGCTTTGCTTTGATTTCTCAGTTTAAGACCTGAGGAGAAGGTTCAAGGTATTTGAAGATTACTCCCAAAGGTATTTCAACATGTGCAAGTTCTTTGGAAAGGTAAAATGATTGCACTGAGATTCAAAGGTTAGAGTGTATGAGAGTCTCAGCCATAGCACTTGGCAGCTGTTGGAATGAGATAGAAGGAAAAACAGCAGCTCCCTGTCCACATATTCAGGATAATGAGTCCTGTAATGAAGCAGACAAATGTCAGTTGTTCAAACTGGTGTCTGTATTTGATAAATACACTCAGTTTTGACCTTGGTTTGGCTTGAGGATAATTCAACAATGTAGTAGTTCTAGTAACTCCTCTCTCTGCTGACTACAAAGAGAGATGAGCAGAGCCAACTTCAGAAAACAGATCCTAGGAAAAGCAGGCATTTTTCTTGGTGCAGCATGCAGAGCCAAACATACCAATGCCAGAGCCCTGAAAAATGGTCTTACTGTCCCTGTAGCCAGGCCATTCCATACAGTCATCTTCTCTCCTACATCAAATGGCACTAACTCCACCTCTCCAAGGTGAGTGAGTTGTAGCTATATCCTTGGGACAGCTAAATTCAGGTCTATGTACACTGCTGTGAGCCTTGAGCCAGCTCTGGAGTATGAATACTTCCTTCCATTTCATCTGCCCTGTTTCTTACAGTGTTCCCAGAGCCAAAAGCCAGCACAAACCACTGCATCATCTGGTCTGACTCCAGCAATAATACAGGTTACAGTTTGCTTAACCATTTGCCCTTTTAGTCTAATGCATAACTTATCAATTTCTTAAACTACCAGAGTTAGCTCATTAGATCATTAGTGAATCAGGCAACAGGCAGGACCTTTGGATTTTGTTAAGTCAGATTTGGCAAATTTTGTTAATGCTGCTCTCCACCAGCAACACATTCTTTGTTCGCCCTTTCTTTAAAGGGCATGAAATTACTGAATCAGCTTTAACTGTATTTCTTGTCAGCATGTCACAACCTCAGTGTCCTTTTAATTGTGTGGATGCCTTGAAATTGTGCACCTGAATCGAAATGTCAGTTTAGATTCAAGTGCTGTGTTTGAAAGAAGCATGAAGTATTTCTCTGGACTTTAGCACTGCCACTTATTCTTACCTACCAAATGCAAAGCTATTAGGAAACAGCTCCTCTGGAATGACTCCATATACAAAGAAGAGGTAAGAAAAAAAAAGACTTTTTCCCAATGGGCAGAGCTACCGCAGCAGTTCTAATGGCAGAAATGGAGCATCACTCTCTCTTTTTCTGTTCACATTTCAAATGCAGGTGTCACTATAATATCTAGGCATCAGTTGGAGAACTAGGAAGACTGAGAGTAAAGAAGCTGATCTGAGCTAAATACTGCTCACTCTGATGGCCTTGCAATTTTTGTCAGGAAGAAGGAACAGATGCATATTTCAGTATTTTTTTTGATGCATGAATATGAAGAAGGTACTGTGGGAAAATATAGACCCATAGATTTGGTTATCTTCAAATTTTCTGTGTATTTCAACCCAAAGGAAAAAACATCTCAATAGCACAAAGTAACTGAATTATCATTTGTACTTTAGTATTTTTGAATATCAAGGAGGAGCTTGAACTCTAAACTTCCATCACACACTTACTAGACAATTTTTAAGATATATTGTGGTTTCAAAATGTCTTCCACAAGGGAGAGATTATTAAATTCAGAATAAATTCAGGGTCAGTTAAAATCAGTTAAATTACAAGTGTGCTCTGAAGTCAGAACACAAGTTAGAATATCATCATCTGACCAAGCTGTAGTCACTCGAGTATCTGATGAGTGATGTTAAAGCTCCAAATAGCTGGATTCTGTGCTAGAGAGAGTCAGATTTTCAGTCCTCTCTTCTCACTCTCCAGATTGGTGTCTAAATCTGGGAGTTACTCCCACACCTCATATACAGAGTCTGCCTGGGATGCTGTTGCCTATTAAAGGGAAAGGTGCCATTACAGTTGCTCTGATGTAAATCATTCACATCTTTGACCTTGCCCAGATGTAAAACATCAAAGAAGATGAATTATACTGTATGTTTACTGTCTTCTTCAGTGTATCCACTATGCATGAAACACACCTAGTAACAACCCTTAAAATTCTCGTATTTGGCTGTATGCAGAGGACTGACACTGTATGAGGAAGAGAAATTCAAGCTGCCTGGTTTTAAGAGCACTTCCTATTTGCCAAGATAAAATGTTAAATTTGTTATCATGAAATACAAGTTAAACAAAGCCTTGCTCAGAAGATGATTATTGAGTAAATAATTTCTAGAGCTGGGGAAATAGAACAAATATGACTCAGAGCAAGATTAAATCCTACACTAGGATAAAAACTTCAACCCTAAACTTCACTTTGAAAAACAACACAGGTTGTAGGAGCCTTAGTTCCGCTGAGGGTTTGGGCTTTTAAATCACTGAGAAGTGTAAAGATGTACTCTAGGTGAAAGAAATGAGCAAGAAGCAAGCTATAGAATAACTCTGAAGTACAGTCTGTGTGTAGGAGTGTCTCTTCTCCTGACATACAAAATTTCAGCTGCAGTCAGTAAAGTCATAGGTGTGTGGGAAGACTGAAGATTCTTATACCACAGCAGTGGCTCCCAGCTGACTGGCAAAGTAGCCACTGTCACCAGAGAATACCAAAGAAACTCAAGTGGAAATGCCTCAAGTAAGAAGATGAAGGGGGAAAAAAATACAAATAAACAAACATGAAAGCACAAGTCGAACCATGCTGCTTAGCCAGCTTGAAGGTAGCTAGTGTCTGTGCAAAACGTGGGATCTTGGAAAGGTCAGATGTTATTATCCAGTGAAAAGTTAAAGGGCACTGAATAAAATGAATTAGTTGTTTTTGCAGAGCATCTAGACATTCTGGGAACTGAGCCAGTGTGAACAGCAAATGATAAACAAAAATCATCCCAAGATTTCTGCTAGGAGAAAATGAGAATATTGCTGTCTTACAGCATTCTCATGTAGTTCAAACAGCAACAGAGAGCAGACCAATAGGTTATGAATTCACACTAAAGATTTATTTGCTTAAAGTGAATGGTAGTGTGATCTAGTGGGATGTACCGCTATTCTTTAAGGGAGAAAACCTTCTGTGCTTATTTCACTTTCACTCCAGACTGGCTGTGGGGAAATGTGGACCTTCCTTTTGAAGCAGGCAGTGAAATAAAACACTGTGGTGCAGGGAACATCTTCTCTTTGCTGGCATCAGTCTGCAACATCTTACTCTTCAAAGTGTCACTGACTCACTGAAATGGATTTTGTACACCCCCTCAAGATAGTCTTCTAGCTCGCGTTCATAGATTTCCCAGGTTTAGGTTGAATTATGACTCTGTGTTGCTGGAGAATTGCCTTCAGGTTGTCCGTTTCAAGGAATTAGAGCTTGTCTCCAAAGCTTTTCCTCTTGCAAACCAAAACTCAGCTCATTAGATCACACAGTGAGCAAGGGGAACATGCCTGCAGGAGGGACCATTGACCACTCTGTACAAGGGATGTGTCCTTTCAGAAAGGAGCCTCACAACATGATGCACCTCTAGCTGAATCCTTAGCCCAGTGCTGCTCCCATGTTATTGGAGGAGAACAAGGTGTGGGAGGTGGGTTTGTGCCATTCTGACTCAAGTTGCACAGAAGTTGTGTTTCTGGGATCACTCACCCTAAGCCCAAGCTATGGCTCCACATATTTGAAAGAAACAGAGCCCAAGACTCAGTAGGCTGGGTAAATACAGTGGCTTAGGATGCATACAACAATTTCACAGCTGCTTCAAGGATAATTAGACTTTCCTTCAGTTTGGTGGGATTTTACACTAAATGCTTGACTCATTAGTAACTTCACTGCATCATCCCACTGCCCCTAACAAGGTATTGGAACAGGCTGCCCAGGGAGGTGGTGGAGTCACCATCCCTGGAGGGGTTCAAAAAACTTGTAGATGTGGAACTTCGGGGCATGGTTTAGTGGTCACAGTAGTGTCGCATTGATGGTTGGACTTGATGATCTTAGAGATCTTTTCCAAATATAACAATTCTATGATTCTATAAGGTATCTCATTGTTTGGATGGAGGAATGATATAGTGGAAAACTGCCCTCAAAATCCTTTTTGCAGACTGAAAGCTATTTGGTAACACACTTTAAATGTCCTTTCCTTCCCTGAAACTGCAGGAGAGGGAGGTCTAGCTGTTTGACTTCTCACAGTCAGCATTGAAATGTTCAGGTACCACAATAAAGAGGGCATATATTTACCTGAGGTAATATAGTAATAGAAAGTTCTATTAGACCTCAATTTTCAGGACGTGCCTTACACTCATTAATTTAATACTAATTTTCATTTAACAGCCCTAATGATTAAATAGGTCAAGAAAACTAAAATACCCTTATTCTCTGGGGTTTTTTTTATCTCCTTAGAGTACGCTCGGTTTGAGGCAAAAATCCATGACCTGCGTGAGCAGATGATGAATCACAGCATGAGTTCTGGGTCCGGCTCCCTGAGGACTAATCAGAAGAGGTCACTGTACGTCAGGTAAGCAGGGAGAGCTTTCCCTTGGCAATGTGTCTGCAGCCACCTTGTCTAAGCCTGGCTTGTGTGTTTGAGGAACTGCATTGAATGGAACTGAGAAATGCATCAATCTTATAAGCACAGCATCTGTAATGTGAAAATTGGATAAAGCCCTATTGCTTAATCTGATTGTTTCAAGCTATTTCCAAAGAGCACTATACTTTCATAATGATTTGGGTTTATGAGACAAAGATTTCTTACTAGTTGTCTGCTCTTTTGGTATCTGAGATGGATATTGTGGTGTAGTGACTCAGTGCATTTCTGTGTGAGGTTTTGCCCAGACACTGGATAAATGTACTCCTAAAGAGCACTTTTTGCTCTAGACCTTGCTCTTGCAAAGCAAGGACTATTATATGCTATCCTAAATGCATGACAATCTGCTGCTATCCCCTTGCATATATTTACCCTTCTATCAGTCTACGTTAGAAAGAATTTACCATCTACCTAGCAAGATCAAAAATGCAGATGAGATGCAAAACAAACAGATATATGTAATTTAATTGGGGTAGTAAATAATACAGGAACTGCCTAACTGTGAGCCAGGTGGTGGTAGTGGTTATAGTTTTCCTTTGACTGTGCAAGTCTATTGGCATAGTCATTGCTGGCTGAAAGTCTGGATGTTGTCCAATTGCCCCTAGCAAAGTTCTTGCTGTCACTCACCCCTTTTGGGACTCAGGGATACTATGGGATTCTGTGCCAAATATTTTAATGATCTTAATAATTAGGCTTCTCTAGGCTTTTCATTTTCATTTTTCCCCCCCATGCTCAGCATATAATTTGAAATTCCTGACAATCATGAAGTAGAGTGAAGCAATTTGTCAGCCTCCAGGCAGTAATAATTATTCACGGGGGAGCTAATTCAGGTGATAACATTGCAGAGATCTAATTAAGGCTAAATTCTACATTTTGTCATTATGCCCTCAGCTTGAAGGGGTACAGTAGGAGAGAAGGAAGGAAAAACTTAAATGTTAACGTGAATGGTCTTATTCTGGTAGGCAGCAACCACATCAAGCACTAATTGGTACTGCTGCCAGGAAGAGCAAAGACTAAAAAGATATGGATCAATTACCAGTGACCTTGGGCAAGGTCAGGTTTGAAGTGTCACAGTTTTCAATGCATCTCTAATCTTCTCTGACCTCTCTGGCTCTGTGTTCACTTCTGGAGCTATACCACACACAGCAGGTTTTTGCCAGACCAAACAAAGAATGACTTCATTGTCAAGAGCTTTGGTCAGCTCCCTAAGTTTGCATTTGATGAAAAGCTACAATCGTTGGACATGTAGGGACAGATCCAAGCTTACTTTGCTCGATGTCAGCCAGGAACCCAAAATGTGGTGAATAACGATGCGAGAAGTCCAAGCCAGCAACCACAAGTCAGTTCAGGTGTACACACAAAGGGCTAACACGGGGTCAGCGTACCAGTGCAGTAAAGCTCAGTTACCCCTCTATCAGCATTGGCCTGGTAAGCCCTGCTGAGAACCGAGGCTTATTAGCTTGCACACTCTGCTCAGCTAATCTGTCTGTGCTGCATCTTGACCAGCCTGGTTCTTCCGTGTGGTGTTGCTCTGTGTGCACCGATGAACCTGGTTTTCTGCTAGTTCATGAATTCTGGATGTGGGCTGTCTCACTAAGCTGATATGCCCTGCTGCTTCACTGCAGGAATCTTTGATGTCTTAGCTGCATATCTAAATGGCACTTCTCAAACTATAAATGCAGAAACTGTTCTTTTATTCCAGAGTCGTTCCAGAAGATGCCCCAAACCTCTCAAGCAGAAAACCTCAAAAGCCTCAGTCCCTTTTGTTAGCATAATTTATTTTTTTTGCAGTCAAACCCATACAATTGGCTGTGTCCAATTCTGAGAAGTCTGTTTGAGAGGCTCTGTATTTTACGTATTATAATGTGTTTGTAGTGCAGCAGTGCCTGCAGCGTCATGCTAGGCACGGTTACTTGATGTCATATACACTAATTACAAAGGTACCTTATGTCTGCGTTAGGCATTAAGGAAAAAATAAATGTGGCCTGAGAAATGTACTTGTTTTCAGAGACTGAAATTTTCATTTTAAACTCTTTCCAGCTAGGGACCCATGTAATAGTCTGGGATTTAGCATATTTTTTTGTATTCTTACAACTCAGGACATTTCTGTTTTGAGGGATTGTTTTGGTCAGCATGTGCAAGAGAACTGGAGGCAAATTGCCATATGTTGCAAATCCATGACTGTACTGCCAAGCTTACGATTCAAGTTTGCTGTTTTCCTTTCTTTGGGTTGTAGTGATTTTCCTGTCCTTCACTGTGTACAAGCATATTTATTTTTTTAGACAGAGAGCTTAATCAAGGTAAATAACTATGTTCTGGGCAGCACAAAGAAATAAATTAAAGTACATATAGGTTGCAATAACTGAAAATGTGTCATTATCTGCTCATAGAACAGCCAGCAGAAAAGAGGGTAAGAAAAAGTAGAGCTCTGTAAACAGATTTGCCAGTGGATGTGGGGTATGTTGGTGAAATGCTGGGGTTTGAACCCCGAGCCCTGAATTAAGGTTGACATATGGGTGATTCCCACAGCCCTTCATAAAGAGGTGGTGAGTTTGCCTTATAGCTTCCCCCCAGGGTGCGGCCGGCCCTGCAGGGAGACCCATAAGGGAAATGAGCCCCAGGGGTCCCGCATGGAATTGACAAAGGTCAGGTGTCTGCTTGGGGATAAAAGCTGGGACCACTTGCAGGGAGTCAGGAGTGTCTGTCTGTGGAGTGCACTCCACAGAGCTTCCTGGTTCAGGGCAGACCTCCTGACTCTCCCTGGAGCTGGGCCCTGGTCTGTTTAGACCTTTGTGAACGCGGGCTGATCGGGTGAGAGTTGCCATGTGGGCACCTTTCTCTTACGTATTTAACTTACTGGTTTGGCTGTTTCCCATACCAACTGTGGGCAACCTCGGGTCTCTGTTTGTACCACCTGTTGTGGGCCGAGTCACATCTTTTGTGGGACTGTTGGGGGTGGTGTCGATCATGTACGAGCTGGTTGACCTGTTTGTACCCCCAGCAGTCATTCATATCATAACGTTTTTTGTTACAATACAGTCTACGTATTGAATTCTCTTCCTGCTGGCTGTATCATTTTTGTTGGGCCTGGTCATTGGCAGAACAGTTGGATGCAGGATTTTCTTCTTTACCTTACAGTCTCTGATTTCCTCATGCAGCCCCTACTAAAACAGCATTTTTAATTAAGCTATATAAAAAAAAAAGTCATATTAAATGAAGTCAGGTAAAATTTAATGTAGGGGTAATGGGTTGAGTATAGGACTAGAAGTAGTTGGCTAAAAGCAATTAAGTCACACTTAAGCAGCATGTACAGCCACAGGAAAGCAATCTAGAACAATTTGTTCAGAAGAAATTGTGTATGTCTTTGACATGATCTTTTATCTGTGCATACTCTGGTGTTTCTTATTTTTATTATTTTTTTATTTCTTTATCCCAGTCTATCTTTCTGATCCCCGCTGGGATATTTCCCAGAAATTTCCAGATAAGTTTTTTTCAGTACTACCTGTTCATTTTGTATCACAGACTATATATCTGTGTTTGGGATATTATTAGGAAGTCCATGACACTAAGGGCTAAATATGAGACTTCAAGGAGCAATAGGAAATGCTGTCTGTTGAGGAAAAGAAATACAGAAAATAAAACAGAAAGTGAGACAATAGATATGAGATGACAAATTTTATTCTTTATAGTTTTTTAGTTGATGGAAATGAATGAATTTAATTTTAATTCAATAACTGAAATGAGAGGCTAAAAAAAATTCTGCTATTATTCTTCTTTAATTCACTGGAATTCAGCCATCAGCTCATGATTAATGAGAAGAGTAAACAAATCCATCACTGGCTAAATGTTCTGCGATATACGTACATAAGGGCTTTTGTAGTGTTTCTTATGCAAATTTTTATCTTTGTTTTTTTTTTCTTTTTGATTCAAGTTTGTTAAATCTGCTCTTGTAAGATTATATATTTGGTTGTCCTGTAATAGCTACATGTTTTGCTTTGGTCTCCTAGGTCCAGATCCATAGTCAGTTTTTTCAGGATACATGTGGGTACTATTGATACTCTTAGGAAATGCCAGATCATATTATTTTAGCCCACAGGCTATGGAATATGACAGCTTTTAGAAGAGTTACATATCACAGAAGTGCAGTCCTTTCAAAACTTTAGTGAATGTTAGCAAGCATTGAAACTTCAGTGTAACATTGCCAAGCTTTGGAGGAAACTGAGAGCTTAGGCATGATGAAGGGGTTTTCCTGTTGATTTACTAGATTCCTCTTGAGTGTGAAGTACTTGTGCTAGGTTTCTGAGGGTAAAAGTAAATACTTTAGTAATTGCCACTAGAGATACAAAGAAAAGGCTTTCAGGGATCAGCTGGCATCCAAGAACTGTCTTATTACAGTTTGTTGTTGATATACAGACAAAAAATAATTGGATAAGCTTAGACTAAAGAACCACAGCACCTTTTAATCTTTATTCAAACCAGACAGCTTCTGAAATAATGTCTATAATTAAAAATTCCAATTGTCTGAAGCCACGAACAGGCACTGTGGAGGTGTATCACTCTGCAGAAACAACTCAAAAGCTTCACACCCTCTGCCAGCCCTTTCATTGCCAATTAACTGTTTGAAGTCTGTTGAATACCATCGGTGACCAAACTTCATTCCACCTAATGAGGGCTAATTGTTGACCTTCAAAAGCTGAGCTTACTGAAATGCAGATATTTTAACTTCAGCGCTACTTTTAAATGTATCAGCATAAAGTCAATTGTACAGGTGCCTGTACAGGTAGGTATGGAAATTAGACCTGGGACAGAGTTGGATTCAGCTGTAATTTC
Source organism: Merops nubicus (assembly GCF_000691845.1). Classification (NCBI taxonomy): domain Eukaryota; kingdom Metazoa; phylum Chordata; class Aves; order Coraciiformes; family Meropidae; genus Merops; species Merops nubicus. The sequence continues at coordinate 74,662 of NW_008581937.1, forward strand.
AGAAGATTAAGTGATTCTGCAGTTGCCTCTGCACCAACTGTCCAGGGGACAACACTACCATGGGAACTATAACCAAGGACAGAGCCTCTTCCCAATAAGATGAGGAAGTTTAAGATCAATCCTTTTGTTCCAGCCCACGCCGCACTGATTATAAAAACTGTGCACAATGCCAACAGGTGCCTCCTAGTCCACTACATTTTTATCTTCCCCTGATGGGAATTAGTAGTAAGCATTTCATAGCTTTGATAGCTATGTGCTGTACGAACACAAAGTATTCTGTGTTAAAAATGAGTGTGTTCTTGTTTGTTTTTTATTGAGCCATGAGGAACAGAATCTAAAGATTTGCCACAGCAACTTATCAGCAGCTGAAAGGAAGTAAAGGTTGAGGTACTTTGGGTTGTTTACTCTGATTTCCAGCACAATCAATTCTCCATTAAGCATTAGGTACTTTTATACACGTTTCCTGAACTCCTTAGAAATCAGCATGGTGCCATAGAGAGAGACTTTGCTTTCCAGTGAATCACAGAAATTCTTGCTTGGGAACTTTGCTGAGCTGTAGTTGAAGTTTGGCTGAGGCAGCTTGTGAAGATTGAATCTGATATTCTGGACTACTTTTATATAGTGTCTATTAAAGCCAATGTTCAGTCTCCGTGTCTCCTTTGAGGCAGTGAACCCCCAGAGGCCAGTGAGCATCAGGTCAAGGCTCCACAGACAAAATTCTCCTGGGAGCGGTGCACAGCAGGTTGCATCTCGAATCCACATGAAAAATGCAGTTCTTGAAGACATCATGATAGTGAAATCTGAATACACAATAACAGCAGACTAGGTGATGGAACATTCTGCTCTGTAGATCTGGAAGGAGAAATGTGATAAAGAAATCATTTCATCAGGGCTTTTCAGAGTACTGAGGGAACCAGAGAGAGATGGATGAAATGGTCGTACCTAAATACTCATTGCAAGGAGAGGGAATATATATGCATCTGGTTTTTTATATATAACATATAAATAAAATCCAAATGTGTGTATGTTAGTGTTAAATATATGCTATATCCACATGTACATTGCAAACATCTTCACTTAAACTAGTCTCCTAGCATCTCTCTTGAGTCAATGGTGTGCACTTGGCAATTTGAGAGTACAATTCATCTCATCCAGAAGTAGACATCTAAAATTGCTCAGGCGAATCATGCCCTAAAAATGTCTATTCCTCACAGCTGAGTGGAAGGAGCCTCAGGTGATTAGCTGAGATGTAAACATCTATATTAGAGACACTTCAAGTTGTGTGACCTGAATGCCACCCACACTAAATATCTTTCTCTTTTGCTCTCTCATACACACGGAGTATGCATATACATATCTTGAAGAAACTGTGGCATCATGGTCTCTGTGAGTGCTTCTGATGTGTGTTTCAGAAAGATACTGCAGTGTAGCTTTGGAAAACAAGAGTCCACCTTAAATGGGCTGGTATATTCCCCATATTCTTATTCCCCAGGATTCCTTATAAATTCATTTGTCATTTTTGTTAGCACTGTTGAGGATCCACACATTCAGTGCATGGTCATCCAGCTGGATGAGTTTATGATTCCACCATGACATCACACTATACATTTTTTTCAGGTTTCAGAGCACTGTAGGATATTCTACATTTCTGGAGAGTGACTGTGGATGAGTTTGGCACCTAGGCATTATTGTTTGGTTTTGATGGGGAAAGAGGTAGAGTTTGCATAGCTGCGCCTGTACTTTAATGGCATGATAGAAACTATTAGAATTCTCTTTCCTGAATGGTAAGTGGAAGTGGAATTTTACTACAATTTTTCCACTTAGCTTAGATTATTCCTAGGCAATTGAACTGTCCAAATTATAGCACGTAATGGAGACATGCATCCAGAAAATCTGTAATAAATGGCATAATACAGAAAGATGAGGTTTATGATAGCATTTAGCAGATATGTTTGCAAGTGGCCCAATAGGAACCCACATAACCTATGCTCATGAAACAGGCTGTTGCACTTGAAATGCCATTTCAGACTGGAAAATTGAAACCTGCTTGGGATGTTACTCATTTCATGTGTCCTGGCTGAGTATGAATTTCTGAATATTCAATTACTACTTTTTAGGTGTTCTTTCCCTGAATATAGACTCTTGTCCAGATCCTGCTGGCACCAGTATTCTCACTGGCTTCAGTGAGAGCTGCTCAGATTCATAACAAAGGAACTAGTGCAAATCTCTAATTTTTCAAAGCAAGGAGGGTCACTCTGTGCTTGAGAGACCTTTACCCCAGATGGACATTCAGGAGCTGAAGAGTATAATTAAATAACTATTCACTCACGTCTTTATTAGTTATCAGAGACACTGAGGAAGAAAGAAGGATGAAGGATATGCTGGAATACAGGAATCATCTAATACAATAGGCAATAAATCCAGTAGTTATTATTTATTACTTTGAAATTCATGTTTAGTGCAAAAGCACCTGGCTCACAGAACCTGTGATTATTTGTAGAATGAATAAAGAAGAGGACACCAACTGTCTTTGACAGTGCAAATATAATGTTTTCTTATGAAACTCAGACTGTTTATGTGCTTTGAGAATCTTTCTTCATTTCGGTATTTACAGAAAGTACCATGTTCCTCATCCTGCTGCTAAGTTCAGACTGAATGAGAAATTTAAAAATTCAACTGAAAATTGAAGGACAGGGAATATCTGAAGGGAGCCTGGCTTAGGTTTTGGGGATTTTTTTTCAAAGTGGCTTCTCACTGATGTCAATGGGAACTGTGAGCATTTCACACTTCTTTATACTGTGCCCATGAAATTTTCATAACTCCTTAACTGAACTAAGACACACAAAGGTGTTGCCATTGTCAGGTGATGTCAAAATTACTTATCTTGGGATATTCACAATTCAGAAGCCTTCAGGCTTATAGTCTGATGGCATTTCAGTGCTAAAAATGACACCCTGAAATGTGATGGTGTAAATATAATAATATGCTTCACTTATAACCTAGACTGTGAAAAATGATATATTTGTTATGTAGTCATTTGAAACTATTAGCCACCTCACAAGCTACTACAGTTTTTTTCCTAACAGTATATTTCCTATTCATCTGATTATTTTTTTCATGCTGATGCTAGTGAACAGTTAAGAAAAAATTAGTCTCGTTTGCAATTTTGAATAACATTTCACAGATAAAGAAGCAGCAGGTAATAGAGAGTGAAAACTAAGCATACAAACACATCAGTCAAAACAGCCTCATCTCTGCATCTGACCAGCTGTCCCCTTCACATCTTCATGTTTTTCATATCTGCTACTCTTGGGTACTGGGTATGAAATGAGTCCAGCTGATTCCTTCCTCAAGTGAGGTGTGATGCACAGTTAGCTGCAGCATGAACCAACAGCCTAGCAAGGCTTTTATCAAGGGCTGATTCTCCAGTTGTGCTGAAAAGGGACAAAAAGCAGATTTCTTTCTGTCTGGTTGTGGCTTTGCAAATCACTTAATATTTTGCTTTCAAAATTACAAGCTAATGCACGTGATACTGAGCACCTCAAAGGACTGGGCCCCACATGGATAAACTGCAGCCTACAGTAATCTCAGATAACACACACTGCCTAAAACTTAGAATGTAAACCAGAATATAAAGCAGCTCCTTATCAAAGCCATTCTTGCCTATTTCATCTTATCTTTACATTATCAGTAAAACCTTTTAGATATGAAATAACTGCCTGAGACCCGAAATTATGTCCTCAGTACTGAATTATTAATGACTGCTGAAACAGCTTTTCTATTAGCAACTCCAGCAGGATTAAGTAGCACATACTTCTGGCCATTTTCCTTATTGTTCTGTTTCGTAAGTTATTGAAATAACGTCCCAGAACAAGTAATGTGCTTGACATGTGATGCCTGCTCTAAAGAAGCAGCACATCTTTTCTTTTCTTAAGAGATGCTTTAATTGCTTTTCGTTGCACATATATTCTGCTTTCCAGTTCCCTAGTGGGACTGCCTGCTTTCTGGTTCGGAGACTCATCTGGGTGGAAAGTGTCAGCTTGAAAAATTTCCAAGCCAGAAGATGATGATGAAGAACTTGGCCACGTGTGGGAATAGGATTTGTTTGAAATTTCCATAGCAAAAACAGTCACAAAGACTTAGAATATGATATGTCGGCATGGGGGGGAGAAAGTGACAATGAAGACAAACTGTGCGTGGCTTAAAGTGACTGGAAGTGAATCAGCAAAACATGCATTTAAGCTGTGTCTGTTCTATGTGAAAAAGCAGTTTTATCCAACAACCCGTTTCCTACGATGTTTCCATGTCAACATCTATAATAGGACACTGTCAGTTTGTGCAGTTCTTAACTGGAAAAGCACAAAACTAACTTAGATCATGAACACAAAGCAGAAGCTTGTAGGAATGTGGTCAAAAGTTGGACATCTAAATATGTGCATTGGCACAGCACAAGCTAGCAGAGACCCTTGGCACAGTGGCCAATAAAAGAGAAAGAGATAGGATTGCTTGGACCCTGTTGGAGTGTTTTCTACCTGAAATTTTATATGGAAAAGACACTTTAGGCTCTCCAAACTAGCTTCACTGGAACAAAGTAGAGAAGAGTGTTAAACAGGACATAACTGTGCTGAAAAGGGCAGTGGGAATTCCCATTTGAAGTCCTTTTCAATAAAGATAAATGAGGAGAATCTTTTGTCTCACCACAAGGAAGTCCACCTATAAGAAGGAAGCCCAACCAAGTTAAGAACTGAGGCTGAGTGGAACCAGTGTGTTTTGCTAATTTTATTTCTCATTAGAAACAGAAATGACTCTACTAAATCTACAGTGAGCCTAGGAAGGATGTAGGGAATTACCTACCAGAGTTGGGGATCACAGGGAGCTCCTCAGCAACCCCATTTGGTCATTCCTTGCCACTCAACTCTTGTAACAGGGAACAGAGTGCTGAAACGGAAAGACCAGGTCCTCACAGGCCTTGCTGGCATTATGTTGAATAGATTCTGGTTTAGATGCAGCTAGTTTGCCAAGTTTGGGGGGAGTGGTGGTCATGTGGCCAACAGGGGAAGTTGGTGTTCAAGGGAACCCAGCTCACTGTGGGGGTACTGGCCCTAGCAGGATGCTGTGCAAGCATGGGGCTTGTACTGCTTGCTCCATCTCTGTCCCTCTCGCCCACCAGCCTCAGCAGGTGGGATTTGATCCTTTCTGGATGTGCCCTATATTCAGAGCAATTGGAGTGAAAAATTATTTCTGAGTTTAGCTCACCTCCGTGTGTGTGTTTCTCTCTGCATTCTGCCATGTCTCCAGCTTCATGTACTGTGAAAATTCTGATTGTGGGTCATACCTCTCTTACAAGTACTTACTCTAATTGTTTTTTCTAAATATGTAGCAAATAAAAGAAGACTAACAAATAGAGCTGTCTGGTGAAGAGCTTGCCAGATGTTTCTCGTTGAAGAGGAATTATAATAATGAAACTTTCACCCACTTATCATAAATTCTTTTTCTTACACTTCTGAACTGACCATGCAGGCAACCTTGTTCCTTCATCCAATATACTGTGCTGCTATAATTATCAACACACCTGCTAACATCACATAAAACCTACTGCTATACAAACCACTGCTTACAAAGGTAGCAATAGCACGTGGCTATTTCTGCTCCCACATCTTCCTCCTAGTTGTTCAAAAGGGTCCTGGTATAGTAGGCAGCAGCTGAAAGCTTTGTTAAAAATCAGGACAGAAGCATTTGTTTGATGGAATACAAGGATTTTTATATATATATAACTTCATATGTCTAACCACTTAGATTTTAGTTATGCCAGGTTGGAATAGTTTTTACCTTGGCATGCCGCTAATGATACAAATCCTCTCCATTTCCAAGAAGTATCAATGGTCCTTTCTTTCTGGGAGCCAAAAAGGTCTGTAATTTTCCCTTTTAAAAAGCTCTACATCTGCAGACATGCTTTCTCTTCTTGATGTCCTTGAGACATTTTAGAATCCAGGTAGAGGTTGCAGTGACTGACTGTTGTAATTACTCCTTACTGCAGAGACTAAGACAATTTCTACAGATAAGGATCATAGGCTATCAATCACAAAATAGAAGCCTAGCCTAGTCATCAAGCAATATTTTGCCACTTCTTTTCAGATGGTTAAAGATACAAAGCCACAGTTCAGTCCTTTTAGTAGTTCCCCTCTGTACCCAGACAGCTGAATTTTGTTTGTCTGTCGAGATTCGCATTGCTGAGAATGCTTCAAGAACTATTCTTGTACAAGAAAAAAAAAAATTAGATTTGAAAAATGGCCATGGTTTCTTCAAGTATTTCTGTACAAGGAAACAGATATCAATGTGAACTTATTGTGAAAACAGGTTAACTGAGACAAAACAGAGTCAAAACCATTTTCAATAGCACTGCAAGAAACATGGTAGCAGCAGTGATTCTAATGTGGTTTGTAGGTTCAAAATGCAATCACCCTCTCTGTATAAGCATTAGAAATTATTTTGTCCTCTCTGGTCTGACTGGCAGTCAGAGCATTGCCACATCCATGGAGAGCTATTGCAACAAGAAGGCTCTACTGCAAGGAGAAGCTGTGAATGTAATGTTCTGTGAGATGCAGATGTACTCTGGAAAGTACATTCACTCTGTGAGTTATTCCACCTCAGTGTCTCATCCAGGCATAACATTACAGCCAGATTTTTATGACGTTCACTTATTATTAACTGAATAGTAAATTTATCACATTATTAAATAACTTTGATTTTAATGCTGTATATTGTTGTTTAGCACTCTGGTGTGTGGCCCTGATTTCACTCCTGTCCTTCTTTACAGAAAAAAGAGTGAGCTACACTGGTATGAGCATGGTCAGAACTAAGTTCCTAAAGCCTCTACTAGAGCTGTGAGAATGGCATGATCTCAGTGCACAGCACTTCTCCAACTATGATTCACATGGGTTTCCCTCTGTTAAAGTTAGCCCCAAATAAGGTGCAATGAGAGTCATCAGTCTTTACCCTGGTTTCCAGTCAAAATCATGAGATGTTCCAGGATTAAAAATCAGAATTCTTCCTTCATCATTGATATTTGCATGTGGATTCATCTTGAAAGGCTTGTGAACTCTATCAGATCTTTCAGCAAAACCAGGCTGGTCCTGAATTTTCTTGTTGGGTTTCTGCTATTTATACTTTAACAACTAATTAGAGTAGCAGTAAGAAAACCAAAAAATTAATAGAAGTGGATGCTTACACACTTCATATCAATTTCTGTGTTGGGCTTACTGTCTAGATAGATCTAGTGGTTACTGCTAGAAGATGACAGGTCAGTTTGAAGTCCACAGCTCACATCTCCTGATGCAGTTGCAGTAACCAGAGACATTCAGCACAAGTTTTAAACTTCCCAGCAAACCAGAAATGAAGCCTGGCAGCCAGGTGAGTTTCGGTGGTTTTGTGGCAAATAGCAGTTCTCTCCTGTACGTCTGAACTCATTCAGCAAACGCCTGAGAATTTATTTCAGTATCAGAACAATATGCTGTATTTTTACACAGGCCAATTAGTATGACTTTGTATTAGAACTGCTGTGTTAATGTAATCATCTTTTATTTTCTTGATGCTCTCATCAAGAAAAACATTGTATTTTCAAGAAAAACAGTGTACTTTTAGCTAGGTGTTTCTAGTTTAAATAATATTGTTGTTTGGTGCTAAAATTCAGAAAATGCTTTAACGGAACATCATTAGAAATGCAAGGATTTTTTTAAATTCCTTGTCCTCAGTAATCAGTTTATCTACCTTTGTCCATCTGCTGCACAAGTAGTAGGCAGTCATTCATTTAGCAGTAGTCACCTACAGGGCCCCATTAAAAATATCAAAACAATTTTAAAAGTTAGAATAAAATTCAATAGATAGTTGTGCTTTTAATGAGCATTGCAGCAGTTTTGGCTGCAAGAAATCTGGGGGGAAAACGTAAAAGAGGTAACAATCAGCAGACAGTATTTTTTTTCCCATTGAAGGTCTGAAATAATAGGCAATTTGACTGAATTGATGACTTGAAAATTATCCATCTGAATGGAAGGACCATTGCTAAATTTAGAGCCTGCAGAAGATGAGGTTGCTTTCCTCTTAATAGACTGTAAAAGAGTTGTATGGTAGGTGCTTCTTAAACTACTTTAGTTTTAATTTTTCTGTATTGCCATCCCAAAGCCATCAATCACTGGACAGACATAAGAATATACTCCTTTTTAATGTTGACAGTGTGCAGAAGGGTCAAAGTTTTCTTTCCATAAACTTTTTAATTGCTATCATTTCCTTGGTTCAGTGCAACAGCTCTTAATTTGCATTAAAATGAGTGGGAATAAAATCACTACTTGGTTTGTTGGGGTTTGAATTTTTAAGAAAAGGACATTTTAATTATAGTCAGGTTCCAATGCTACTTTTTAAAGGAAATTTTATAAAACTATGAAGTCACTGCAGTTTCACTTTTAGTGTTCCACCTATGGAAATGCACTACATACCCCAGTGCATTACACAGAAGATTTGCATTTGTTTGTCTACCAGTTGCCTCGCATTCTAAATATATTCCAGAGCTACAGGGAACATCCATTTGAAATTTGATTTTGTTATATTTGGGAAAAGCAGGCAGATAATTATACGGAATAAGGGAAATATTCTAAATGTGTTTATTAAACATTCAGTAATAACTGAGTCTTCTACAAAGAGCAGTAAAACCCATCTGCAGTCAGTATAACTAATGATTAATGTAGTGTGAATCAAGAAGTCACATGCTGTCATAATACAGTCAAAAATATTAGTACTAAGAATTTTACTCCAAGTTACTGTTTAGAAGTACTCTGCATGTTTAAAGAACACAAAGAATTTTCCATCCTGTCTGAGCTCTTCCTCCAGGAAGATAAGTGGTATCGTTCTGGAACTTGGGAGCTCAGATACTTCATTGATTTATGACCTAAAAGTACACAGTTATGTAGTTAGAGAGATATGGAGTGATGCTGAAGCATTATGATGAGCTGTTTGTTCATTGTAGGACACCTGGTTAGTTACTGAGGATAACCAGATTTTGAATAAATCATCTGAGACTCTTTAAATCACAGAACTCTGAGGAGCCTGAGGCACAACTTCATCTGAAATTTCTGAATTAGATGTTGAAAAAGAGGTTGGATTTTTTTATTGCATCCAAAATGGGAAAGAAGGCTCACCAGAAACACTTTTTCTGATGGTATCAGAAGAGTACTTGTTATGCTTGAGTTTCAGGTCAGTGTGACCTAGTCTCTGGTTGTAGTTATGATGTGTCATAAAGAACAGCTCCAAGAGGTTAAGAAACGCATAATACACTCTCTTGTTCCCTAACTTCTGTTGTATTTTTAATGTATGGAAACCACAAAACATAAGTCATGTTGACTCAAACTCCATTGAAAACACACCACCAGATCCTTTCCTTTGAAAGCATATCATGTGTCTGGCCTTTTATCCATTTCTGCTACGAGGGGCAGAACAAAGAAAAGTGAAACTATGGAGCTGTCAGTGCTATTATTTTTCTGCAGAGCTGTTCTGGAAATGGGCTGATAGCAGTCCAAGCTTATTGGAATCTGATGTGTCTCTCTACCCTCATTCTAGATCTTAGCTTTCTAAGTCAAGCATTTTGTCCTTTCAGTCAGCAAAAAGGGACCATTTATTGTAATTGTGTCTTTATCACATCCCAAAAAGGCTCAGGAGTGCTGAGATGTGGGCAAAACCATTCATGCTCTCTTTGAGTATTTCTAGAAAGTAGACTTGCTGACATTAAGGTCAAATACTTCAGTAAGATTCTTGCTGAGTGATATCTATACCAGAAACACTAAAATCTCCCAAAGTCAAACACTGGATATGTTTTTCATGATGTACTTTACTTCTTCTCATGCTGTGTACAAGATAATAGAACTTCATGAGGTAAAGATAATTTAAAAAACAGTTATGCAGACTATTCTTGGAAGAATGAACTACCAGCAGAAGTACTTTAGTCTAATTAGATCTTGTGAGGAACGCTTCTATGAGAATATAAATACTTTTTAAATAAGCATGATAGTCTGGCTTTTAAAGATTCTGTATTTCTGTGAGGTTTTTTTTCCAGGATGTGTGCAGAATAATCTAATCATCTCCAATTACAAGAATAATTGAAACTTTGTTTGGGCCGATTAACCAATTTTCTGTTTTCTTAGAATTTTTCACTGATAAAAGCAGCCATCTACTAGGCAGGCTAAATTTTCCTCTGCTAGTATTTTGTTTGACATAGATTTCCCTAATGGCTGACTAATTGGTAAATGCTCTAGTTAGCATAAAAAAAAACTGCTTACAGTTTTGGGTTGCTGAGAGATTATGCTCTGTAGAAAGGGGCTGTTCTTTCCTGAAGGCCTGTGAAATTGTACTTCATTCCTGGGCAACAGTTTTAAATTCCTCCTTTGTAGCCTGTCCCTGCTTCCACCCCTGTGTACCTCATTTTTGCTTGTAACACAGGGTACCAATGATCAAGCATCACACAGTAGTATCTGACTAGTAGGTCCAATTTTTAATGAAGCTCAAGTTGCATCTTTCTTTTACTCATATTTTATCTGTTCTTTATACATTAAATCATGGTCTTCTGCAAGTTATTTTCTATCATGCCATTTTTATGCTCTAATTGGTTAACATACATGAAATGCACATAGCTGAGGTGATTAACATCACTCTGTCCTTTTCTTGCTCTCTTCATCTCTTTAATGCTATCTTTGGATAATTCCCAGTCTCCACATCCTTCCCCATAGTATACTGCAGGTAGCTCATGTAGATTTCCATTAGTCTGTTGATGAACTACAGGCATGTTGCTCATTAATTCGTTATCTAAGAGCTTGTCAGTCACACTTTGCAGCTCTTCATTACTTGAATAGCACAGCTGCAGTCATTACGTTTCCCATCTCTCAACCCTTCACATCCATGCTTTTGTGTCTGTCTGGAACTCAGAGTGAAGTGGGTGGGATTTTGGCTGTCTAGGACTCTGGCTGTAATGCACAAACGTAGAGGATGTTCACTGCAATTATCCTTACAGACATCTATTATTCTGGGGGGTTGAGTGAGAAGCAAATTAACAAGACTCTACTGTTCAGTACTTGTTCCCCAGGGCAGTATTTTGAAATTGTAGCCCGTCCCTTGATATACATTTCCAGTCTTGCAGTCCAGTTGTGTATTTCAAATGAATTTTTCTAGCTTAATTTGGATTCGGTCCCTGGTGGGTTTTAGAAAGAATGGGATTATGCTTCTCTAAAAGATTACTCCATTCAGGTTCTTGCACCAGCATGCAAATAAACTAGTAACTGAAAAAAATACACTTTTATTGATTATATATTTCAGTGTTCTAAGAATTCTGCTCCATTAAATAACATCACAATTCACTTTGATATCATAAGAGCATCACAATAAATTCTCATCCATTCAGTAATCTGTCCATTTTCTCAAATTTACTAAATCATCAGTTAAATGATAATTAAAGCATCATGAATGCCTTCTGCTTCATCTGTCGTCTTCTGAAAACAAATCACCTCTCATAATTCATTAAGTGGGATGAGAGAAACCGAAAAATTTTGACTACTTGAAAACATATTTCTACCCCTAATGCAACCATACAAATAACGCCGTTTCTACAGCATTACTTGCAGATTCATGTTAACTGGAAAAGAAGAAATGCTTAAATTGTAGCAAGGCATGATAGTGTGACAGTCCTTGGGTTTTAATGTTCTTTTTCAGGCTCTTCCAGACCTCTGTAATAACATAATTTTTTTGTTGCTGTCACATCAGTCCTACCTTATTTTAAATCTTATTCTGTTTCCCTTATGCTATGTAGGCAGAAGATAATCTCATTTTATTTGGTAAACCTCTAGGTTTTGTTTAGTATAACTCAGGGATGAGCTGCTCCTTTTAACGACACGGAGCAAAGTGAGTTTTGAGATAATCCCATCTGGTGACAATCTGTGAAGGAGGTTACTGCATTTTTTGGTAGGACTTTCCCAGCTTCTCTTTCACTATGCTTGCAGCAAATACTGTTCTTTACCTCTTTTATCTCTTAAAGGAAAGCCTATGAGACTTCTTCCTATGACACCTTTTTTAAAGTGATGTACTGATTTATTTTCATTGATCTCACTGCCCAGTGTTTAAGGAATTGATGTTGCCATTCAGCAAGATGGCACACTCTTGTTCTCCATCAAGTTACTACAAAATGGGTCAGACCTTGAACCACTGCCCTCCATACTGAATATTTTTCAGTGTCACTCAAGGAGAATAGACTTCTTGATCAAAGTAGGGGATTTCGCAGTCTTTATAAAACATTATTGCTGATTAATGGGTGAAGAAATTAGGAAATGACTTTGTTAAAAGCATTTTCCAAGCTGGCTTGTGGGAGCAATCCTCAGGCAGTGGGATGAGGACACAGAGGCAGTGAGCATAGCTGACTCAAACATTACCTGTAGAACTGATAGAAGTACACGCAAATTTCAGGTCATAGTATGAGCTATAGCTTTGCCATCACAACGGCTCATAAAACATGGTATAGGGAGGGTGATCCAAGGTGCCTAACTTACATAAATTCTCTGTACAGTAAGTGGAAGTGTTGAGTAGGGAATTCAGTTTTGCTGTGCTAAGTAGGGAGTTTGGCCAAATCCATCCTTAACAGAGCTCCCTTACAGACCACAGGAACACATTAAGAGTGGATTGGGTTCAGTCTTTTCACCCTGCATTTAGTTTAGAGGAATAACTAAATGCTGGAGTATGTCTGAATTCTCACTCTTGCTGAAAGCCTGGCTTTAATCTCTGTTTAATGTACCAGCTCTTCTGGGAGTTTGAGAGCAAAGTTGAACAAATGAGTGAGCAGCAATGTCTGTTTAAAACATAAGAGCAGTAGTTGGTAGTGATGATGGTGTTCCTCACATTTTGAGGGGAAAATAAAAAAAAAGGCACATGTATGTCCCTCTTCCCTGCATTATTGCTGTTTTAGTCAAAGCCAACCCGGAATGACTGATGACAGCCAGGACAGTGTATTTGCCACTGCATTCCTCAGCCTTCAACTGACAGGTCCCCACCAACTTCTTTCTCCCAAACATTAACCTTCCTGACCCCTTGGTCACACTGACCATTCAAGGGAAGGGGTGAAAAATGTCCTTTCCACAAATGACAATCTGGTGGTTAGGGGTCATTATGAAGATGAAAGAGTTCTGGCTTTGAATCCTTTCAGTCTGTTGAGAGAACTGCATTTATATCTCCCACTTCCTCAGTCAGTGGTGTAGCAAAATCTTGAATTTCCCTTACTCACATAAGTCTCTAACCACTAGATTATTATAAAAAAGTAAATATCATGGATATATTTTTTAATGTGAATAGCTTTTCCTATTGTGTTTTTTTCTACATTCACTTTTGTGTATGTTTGTTAGAAATATTCAAAATGTAATAAGATTGACCTCTCTAGGATTGAAATGCTGTCTGGATATTTCTCTGCTTTAAATGTGAATTCCATAAATGTTTAAATGAGAGAGAAACATCTAGCTTCTCATAAATATGTGAGAGCAAAAGTAGTCTAAAAAGTAGTCTAAAAGTAGTCTAGTTACTTGGTCTACTGAAGGGAGTAGGAACTCAACTTTGCAGTAAGGCCTTGGTACTTAAAATCCATCTAAGTACATTTTAGGCATTAAAAATAGTCTAAATCTTATTCTCAGCTTTCAGTAATCTATCACTCAAAGTTTCATCATAGATTGTATTCAATACCCTTTTCCCTTACTGTACTTCTAAAGACTATCAAGGAGGTAAGATTAGAAATGGTTCTGATTTTCAGAATCATCTGAAGCTTTCTGAATAGTGATCATCAAGAAAGACCAAGGCAATTACAATCACAGTCATAGCTATATCTAAAACAAATCACATGCCAGCCTAGAATTTAATGCTGCTGTAGAGCTCTCAGAGCTGCTGTTTTCTCTCAAAGAAAACCTCAAACTTGCAGGCCATTTCAAAGACTGTATCAGTGATTAGCAAAGAAAATATCATAGTTAATTTGTGAGCCACGTTCACATTAATGAACTTGTTTTGCTCCAAAATAGGAATTCCAGCTGCTGCAATGTGACATGTTAAATACAGCTTTAGCTCACCAACAAAATTCTGTTTCTAAAAATATGTTTCTGTGACACAATTCTTTGGGCATGACTATGTAATCAAGATTATCTATCAGCCCATTTTGTGCCCAGGGCCCTGATTTCTGATACTGTACTGTTAATTTACTGCCAAACTCTCATTTGGCCCAAACTAGGTTCCTTCAAGATCAAATGTGGATAGGTTATTTTTAGGACAGTTTACTCCAGAGATTTCTTGGGGCAGCATTGAAGAGACATCACTGGGTTTGGTTCCCTTTGCATGACACAGTCTTGCAGACTTTCACTCTAAGAGACCCCCACGCACCCTCATGGTGCTTGTTTAGGACAATGCTATTCTGGTGTCACTCTATAGAATATGGTCCATGAGGCTACAACAGACTCTTCACGTTGCTTCAGCCACTTTGAAGAGGAAAAATGCCACATAATTATTTCTTAGAAAATGCCATTTTTTAGGAAATGGCACGTGCTCAAAGCACCAGTGCTTTGAGCCCAGTGCTAAGCAGTGTGGATCATACGTGCTGGAGGAGGTTAGCCTTGGACAGTGAGGTTGCAAACCAGTTGGGAGGACTGAGCACCCTCCGCTGCAGACTTGTCTAACTGTAAAAGCAATCTAATAATAAGGCATCCACATCCTTTCAGAATTAATTTTTTTTTAGGAAAAGTGACCAGGTCAAAAAAGATCTTCAAGACAAATGTCTCAGTCTAGAGGAAGTGTGGTAAACGGTGAAACCATACATCTGGGCTGAGTCAGAAATGACAGGGATTTTTACACAGATGTCAGGAGTTGTACGAGCTGCTTTTTTCCTCCCCAAGATAATTATTTCACATATACCAAACAGTTTCAATCTCTGTCTTGTGAGGGCCAGTTTCTTGGCATTAGTACCAAAGATGTGCTGTTGTTTGTAATCCTGTTTCTCTTTAAAATTCTGCAGACATTACAGAAGACCTGGCAGCTGTTGCTTTAAAATGCAGATAAGCAGGACACTATGCCACTCACTGGTGCCATCATTACAGACCCATGTTACTGTTTTCCATCAGCTAGAAGTTAATCACTTCATTTTTCAACCTGTCAATCATTTATCAAGAGACAAGAACAAAGATATCTTCAGGGAATACATGACATCTTTTTTTTGCATGAACAGTATGATGATATTTCTCAAATTTAGTTTATGATGAGATTAAAACATATAAAAATGTTCCTTAAAATATTTCTTTAGATATTTCTGCTTCAGCATTTATTTAACATCCAATTTAATAGTTTATTTTCCCTAGAAATGCAAACGTTTTTACTAGTAAGTTTTGAGATACAGTTTCTGGAAAATTACCCTTCTGTGCATATGTTTACCCAAAGGCAAAAAGGCCTAGATTTGTAGTGGGAGATTTTCTCTAAAAATAAGGAATACTTGAATTAACTGCAAAAGGAATACTGTGTTGTATGAGGATATTAAATATGTTACACAATTTAGTTAAAATCCTATTAGTGTGCTAGGTTACAAAGATGCACATGCATCCACTACCTTATAAAACTGTATGTAGGTGGGTTTTTAAATTGTTGTATGCACTAAGTCTTGTACCAGTAAAATTCTGTAACACCAAACAAAAAAATAAATCATAGTTTTTTCATACAAATGACGAATCAGTCAGTAAAATTTGTGTTCAGGAAAATTTTTCAGTGCCCTTAAATCTGTGATGTGTTTACAATCCTTGTATTCATTATAATCACGTGAGACTTCTCAATAGTAGAAAACCAAAACATAAATAAAAATAATGTACTATGAATTGATTTAAATGATTTTGATTTAAAATCCTTAGTAGCTGTTGCAAGACTTTCAGATAAAAATTAAGTGCACCATCCCTTTAAGCTTAGCCATCAGAAGAAAGGGAAAGGGAAGGGCATTGTCTAAAAGAAGTGTTTTGATAACAACATAAAAACAGTTGTATCCATCTCTCAGTTAGTGTTTTTCATAGCTCTAAGCTTTCTGTGAAGGAAGGACTCGGTGAAGTAACAAAGATACAGACAGTGACTTGCAAAGCCTGAAGAAAATTGTTGGCCTTAGGAGTGGGTCCCAGCTCTGTGTCCCATGTGTACAGATGAGGTTTTAGTTTGAATCCTTTAGTTTTTTTCCACAAATATGGCAGGACATAAACACAGAAGTTGTCTCTCAGGCAGGTTGTCACAAGCCAGATAACTACAGTTCCAAGTTATACAGACAAAACCCAAGCCCAGTGGTGGTGGGAGAACATATCAAGGTAAACATGACTACTAAACTCAGCTGAACCAAAGGTCCTTTCCCACCCATTATTCTGTCTCAAATATCAAACTATCTTATAGCAGATCTTCTGAGACTATACAAATAATCCTTGATGGATTTTTATCTTCTGAAGCATTTTTGTAGGCCTATTTAAATTTTTTTCTACATCCTCTGGTTAATTGCATACTATATATTATCTGTCAGTGCTTAAATTTTTATTCCATCCATTTCTTGCATTGGGAGAACAGTGGACAAGTGTCCCCTCTTCCATGTAATTCATAATTTCATTAACTTTCACTACACTCTTTTCTTGGCTATCTTTTTTAAAGATGAGAAAGCTTAGTCTGTATAATCTGCCCCTGTGAGAAAATTACCCTTACAGGTCTCTCTGCTCCTTTTCTGCCTTTTCCAGGTTCTCTTCAGAATGAGGGGATCAGGACTGTCTGTAGTAGAGGTGTGTGGGTGTCTGTATCATGGTATAAAACCAGTTATTTCTGTTTGGTTCTTCATTAATTTCCTTAAACTGTAGGTACGATTTTGCCTTTTTCACTACTTCCAAGCATTGAATTAATGTTTTCACAGAAAAATATGCAAAGTCTTGAGCATTCCTTCCCTAGAGAGTAATTGCTTAGCTAGTGTATAGCAATATGTACGTTTAACAAGAACTGATATTCACCATGCCTTCTGTCGCATTTGTTGACATTGAATTTTATCAAGTGTTTTATCATTGAGTTGACATTTTGAAATCCTTTTGCAAGACTTCTCAGATAGTTTTTGAGTTTGCTACCCTTGATACTTCAGTGTTTTCAGTAATTATAATTGGCTTATTTTCTCACCACCTTTTGAGGAACACTTATAGGAAATACTCTGTTGTGAAAAGAAAATTTTCTTTGTTAACCCTTTTTTCCTGTCCTTCAACTCCTAGACCACTATATCCTTTATATTTTATGATCTTTTGGTGAGGAAGTCTGTCATAAACTTTCTGGAGATCCTGGTGATATTCCTTCTCCATGAGTTTACTGTTCCTTTAAAGGAGTTAAGTAGATCTACCTGTTACTCAAGTTGGATTTTTTTGTGGTGTCCCTTTAAAACACTGGCTTCATGTTTTCCTCTTCCACACATTTGAGACATTAATCTTGCCCTGGCAATTTATTACTATTAATTTTATTGATTTGTTATTAAATTTTCTCTACTGACACATCAAGTGCAGATGGTTCTATTGATTTGACAGGTCTGAAAGGCTCTTCTGTGGCTTCATCCTTAAACACATCCTGTAGTTGACTGTAAATAAGTCATTTAGCTTTATTGCTGTGGCCTTATCTTTCCTGAGCTTTCTTATTACACCCCAATGCCCCGTGCAATTGGTATTTAGCATCTGAACACTGCACAATCCTTACTGTATTTATCCTCACTATTCTCCTTCGTGACAGGGAAATGCCATCCATCACTGGGTTATGAAGACAGAGAGAGAGTCCCAGAGACAGACATTTGGTAAAGGATGCTGAGTAATGAGACACTCAGCTTTGCAGTTCCTCAAAACTGCCTCCAGCTTTGAGTGCGGAACTCCTAAGGACTGATCTCACTGACTACAAGGTACCAGCTGGAAGCAGGGAGGGGAATTAGGTGCCAAGGACAGGTTTCATGGCATCAAGTACATCAAGTGTTGGGATGCCTACAGCAGCCAACCAGAAAAGCTAAGATGACAGCGATGTCTCTGAACCTCTGAGTCCTAGTGGTCTCTGTGGTTCAGAGTAGGAAGGGACTCCTTGCTGTCAGCCTGATTTTGGTGCCCATTTCCTGCTCAAGCAAGAGTTAGGTACCCCAGGTCCTTCACGCTGGTCTTACATGAGCTACCAGCAAGCATTTGAGGAGGTAGAAGAGTATGTCAGAGGTACTGACAATAATGTCTTAAGGCCAGAACAGCCTTTGTTTGTCCTGTTTTGCAGCTTTGTTGTGCACACCCTCCTCTTCTCAGTGTCCCTAGAGATTCTGGCAATGCAGAGCCATGCCTGCCCCAAGTATCTGCTGGTGTCTGAACAGTGAGTGAGTCTGGACTTGGGTACAGGCTCACACTGGAGGTTAGCTGAAAGCCTAGACATCTCCACTATTGCATGCAGGAGATCTCTTGGTCTTGTGTAAAGGGAGGAAAACTCTCTAAAAAATCAAGAAAATTAAAAATCTCAACCCACCCCACCAATGACCAGTAATGCAGTGGGACTCATACATTAATGGCAGAAAATTATTGCTACAGCTGCAGGAGATACTGATATTTTCTGATGTGGTTCTCCTACATGGGACACTTGGGAAGATTTTTTGAAATTACCCCTCAGAGCTACTTGCAAGCTGCACTGAGGATCTGCTTAATGAATGACTTTTTGGTAACGAAGATAGTGTCTGTACCTGTTATTTAAAGGAAGGGAAGCTCTTGCTCTGAACTTCAGAAAAGGATTTGAAGAAACAGATTTTGAGATTATAAGGCAAAGGAAACTTTGAGAATAAATTAAGTTTCATACAATCTATTTTTTTAATTTTTTTTTCAATTTATATTCATTCCATCTTGTACTGACTTTCTTGTTTATGTAGAAAAAATGAAAGTTGTTCATCGCAATACAAGCTCACTCTGTTTAGGATCTTTCCCTGAACTTGTTTCACTTTACAGAGCTTGCTGACAGAACTGCAGTGATAAATCATAGCCATAGAAAGGAAATGTTTCAGACTCTGCTAGAGAAACAGACATTTTCTGAGATGGTCTTTGATGGGAAATACCAAGTTAATGAGAGAGAGAGACAGAGGGAAACTATTATTAGAAAGATGGCATATGCACTGCTAGTCAGAAGTTGTGTTAAACAACCAAGTGGAGTTTGATCCTAGAAACCCCAATGGTAGAGCTGAACATAATAGAAATGTTAGATTATTGATGTAGTAAAATTATTTTAAGTCAACAGATCTGGTAACCAAGTGCTGTGGTCAATCTACAAAGTTAAGGCAAATATGCAAAGGCGGTTTGAAACTCCTGTTTACAGAACTTATTGTTTTTAAAGCAATACAGCACTTTATACACCACAGCAGCTTTCAGGTCACTGAAGTAACCCGAGTCATCAAGCACAGCCCTCAATCAAGGAGGCACAGGATAGCCCTGCTGAAAAATTTCCTGATATAAGATTAGGATTGGCACATACATGAGGGCTCCACAGCTCCACAGCAATTGTCCCTCACTGCCCCCTATGAGTTTTCCCAGCTCCCTGAGATGTCCAGCAGTCCATGGCCTGCCTGTGCAGGATCCTGAGTGTTGGGAATTACTCTTCCCCCACTGACTGTGGTGAGAGTCATCAGCCACATGCAGGGAAAAGTGTCAGCAAACTGAAGAGATCAACTTAATTCTCCTTGTGCCACAAGTTTTCATAATTTGTCACCTGCAGATATTTCAAGTGTCTGATTTTTTCCATCTGGATTACTTTGTTATTTTTTCTTAAACACTGAAAATTTTCCATGTCCTTTCCCCTGTCAGAACTAATCTAAGTCATGCAGGCAATTTCAGTTTCCCACCTTCTGTATCTGTTTTCCTCTAAAAAAATGGCATCAATTGTGTTTTGCAGCTACCTTGGCTGAGAAGAAAGGTGCATCTAGCCAAGTGTCCTTTCTGTGATAGTGGTTAGAAGCAGATGTTTAAGGAACATATAGGAACAGGGCACATATGGTCTTATCCCCTCCATGTTGTACATCACAGCCTTCTCCAAAGAGAACATCCTTACATGGCCCCTAATTTACCCACTAAACTGCATTGCTATTTCCATGTTGGAAATGAACAAATAGAAAGTTCCTGCAGCTTGCAAATGATGCTGTGAAATACTGAAAAAGTCTAAGAATTAGTCCAGGCAAAAAAAAAAAACCCTCTTGATGCTGAATATCCACATGAAGTGAAAGAAAAACATCTCCTCAGTCAGAGACATTTGTTTGCTCACTTTCTTGCTTATTTGTTTTTCCATGACTCCCTAGGATGTCAGAATAAAAAAACAAAACAAAACAAAACAAATTTTTTGGGGGTCTCTGTTATTCTGTAAGACTCAATTCATTTTAATGGCACAGGTTTTGTATTAGCAAGTGCCAAATAACAGTGTAATTTGCACTGCAGGCTTTCCTGACAAAATGTGTAGCTTCAATAGACGCTTTCTTCTGAAATCACAGAGATTTCACTCTTTATGTTTAATTTACCCATCACAGGCATTGATATGGCCACTTTACCATATTCTCTGAGCACTTCACAATGCTCTCCTCAAGTATTCTTATTTTACAAGTAGGGAAACAGGATGTCAGATTAGAGAAATGTTCACACCACCTCTTTCAGTCTCTTTTTCTCACTTAATGTAAATACTCTGAATTCTTCCTTTCCCGTAGATACTAAGCTCTCTCCTTTCCTATCTATGGAGCTGAGATTCCTGTAATAATCTCTGCATTGTGCCTAATTTGTTTTCCCAAAATAGGAACAAAATAAAGCCCCCTCTGCTATAAACCCACAGTCACACTGGGGATGCCTGCACTGCCCAGTGATGGCTGAGCTACCAGACACACTGTAGTTCCCGAATCACTACACTGCTGCTATATTAGCCATGGCAAGGTACAGCTTTAACACTGCTATAATGCTTTCAAGATTGGTTTAGGATTGGTGCATGGTTCTGAAGATCACCTGAACTTGTACAATACCCTGAGCATCTCTGTACCATCCTCAGCTACATAGATCAAGGAACTTTTAACAAAGTGAATTATTTTTACCCACTTCAGAAAATTCTGTCTCTCAAACACCAAAATATGACTGTCATTTTATACAGAATATATATTAAAAACTCTTGATATGCCAAAAAGTTATAAATATGATCTGAGATTAACTTCTACATCTCAACATATTTTATAGTTAAGTTCTCCTGAATAGAGATAATCAGAGATAATTTATCTTGGATTAGACCATCCTGAAGTTCTATGTTCAACCCACCTCTCAAAGCAGAGTCAGCTTTAGAATTACATTAAGTTGTTCAGGACCTCCTCCATCTGAGTTTTCAGTATCTTTCAGTATGCAAATGTGAACATGGTTCAGCATGGTTCCTTATTCCTATTCAGTTCATTGCAACAAGGACTGAATTTTCAGGAAACATCTTGTCATGTTTTCTGTGGATTTCTCTATTGGGAGAGTGGGATCTGCTTGTTCTTCCTATAGTGGAAGCGAGAGAGTTGACCTGTTGCATCTTCCTTTTTAATCACAAGGTTTGTTATTCTTCTAGAGGCTTTTTCTCCCCCAAAAGTAGAGTAGAGTAGAGTAGAGTAGAGTAGAGTAGAGTAGAATAGAATAGAATAGAACAATAAAATGCAATACAATGCAATATGATACAGTGCAGTACAGTATAATACTTCAGTTTGAAGGAGCCTACAGTGGTCACCTAGTTAACTGCCTGACCAGTTCAGGGATGACCAAAAATTAAGGCACATCATTAAGAGTCCAAATGCCTCTCAAACACTGACAGGTTTGGGACATCAGTCACCTCTCTAAGAAGCTGCATCAAGTATTTCATTTCATCACAGCAAGCAACATAAAATGAGGATGTTTTTGGATCAGCCCCTGATGAACATGACAAAGACATGCTGGTTAAACTGACCTCTTCCACAACTTTCCCAGCTACAAAACCTTTTTACAGAGGCTATTATTCAATGTTTTGTAAAAACAGAGGAGAGGTGGCAGCATAACCTATAAATCAGTGAGGAAGTTACTGTTCTTTTATAGCTGCTGAAGACATAAACTAGATTTTTGTCATTGCTGTCTCAGTCTTGTATTTCCTGCACACACATTAAGGTGTATCATGTCCCATTGTGGTGACACAATCATTTGATTCCAGTCTTGGAAATGGTAGCAGTGTACGAGGTTTCGAGCTTTAATTTGACATGCTGAAAAATGCAGTTAATTTTTTAAAAATAAATTTGAAACAAAATATTTACCTATGAATAATATTAGAAAAGCAACTGCATTCATGAGTTATTTTCTGCTGCATACAATATGCTATGGCACAGATGAGGCTCAGTGCATAACTTTAAGTACCCTGCTTGAAATGGGTCAGCTTAGTTGCTAAAGAAAATTGTTTTTAGAAGTCAGACTCAAGAGATTGCTA
This sequence comes from Merops nubicus, assembly GCF_000691845.1. Taxonomy (NCBI): domain Eukaryota; kingdom Metazoa; phylum Chordata; class Aves; order Coraciiformes; family Meropidae; genus Merops; species Merops nubicus. The sequence goes on from NW_008581937.1 coordinate 97,198, forward strand.
TCATTACTTTGCCTAAAATTAAGGGCATGGCTTTTGGTAAATATTTCCAATCTAAAATTAATTGCTAAGTGGACGTAGAGGTTTATGGTATTTTTTTTT
>NW_008581937.1:97327-120159 GCF_000691845.1 Merops nubicus
GTCTTAAAGTGTAGGTAAGCTTAAGCCAGTATAGGTAGACGTTTTCATGGCAGGGGGAGAAAGAAGAACACAGCTGACTTTCCTGGAAGATATATTTTAAGGCTTTTTATTGCCACCAGACTCATTTTAAATGAAGATGTTAAAAGCAAAGGTCCCAGTTCTGTTGCTTAGTGTCCTTGCTTAAATCAGGAATTACACACAAAACAAGGGAGTGTCATTATGGACAAAACCATCAAAATTCTAAGCTCTGTTCATGGTAGCAGAAAAAAAAACATGGCTTATCCTAGGTCCTAGCACCATCCAAGAGCAAGGAATCAAAGCACTTTGGTTACTGTACCAGACCTTCATCTTGTCAGCCTCGGAGCAGCTTAAGGCAAATTCTGTCAATCTTAAAGCTGCTTAGGGTAACATTTTCAAAGCAACTTAGCAATTCAAAGTCTAATCTTCATTGAAAGTCAACAAAACGGAGGCTCAGATGTGCTTAATTTGCCCTTAAAAATGGTATGCAGGAACTTCTGATGTTACCCTTAATCCTGCTTTTGAGCGCGTGAGAGCCAGGGCTCCCCGGGAAGAAGGATGTGCATAATGCAACGGAGTGAATGATTAGCTGCAAGGAGCTCAGCACAGAATGGACTTAATTTTCTGTTTAAAGGACAGAGGCTAAGAAGTTTAGCGTCATCTTCTTGCGACTTTATTTAATAAATATTAAAATACATATTGCTGCTGTTAAGTATTTTTTGTAATAGTGGTTGAGCAACATATTTTTCTTTGAAGTCTGTTTCTGAAGACAATTGGCAGCCACACAGAGGGAGTAACCACCAAATCTAACCATTAAAAAGAGGAAACAATCACAGTGTTTTGACATTGATGAGGTGACACCTAAGACTATTATTTTTATTTGCCCTTTCTGCTTGTTTGTTTCTGCTTTTGCATATTCTGGCATCTTACTTTCAAGCTTTTCTCCATGAGAAGGGAACATGAATGAAAACTGAGCTTTTGACTGATCATTCATTTGACTCCAGAAGGTGGACGTTTATAGGAAACTTCATCTGATAGGAGAATGTTACAGAATCACACAATAAAATTTAGTGGGATAATCCTCTTTATGATAGACAAGGGTTTCCGGCTCAAGCAATTCACGGAACTGGGTAACCAAATAGTACCTCTCATCTCATAGCTGCTGCTCTTTCATTCAACTGTCTGTGTTAATTCCATTATAGTTTAGAAGATTTCAGCTGATCACACCCTCGGCATTATCCCATATCCATTGATTTCTATAGAGTTATTCCTTGTAAATCTGAAGTCTTTAGAGTTTCTCTCTTTGGCCTTACAAACCAGAGATTATGTAGAAAACTTTGTGCTATAAAAATATATTTTTAGACTTTGATAGCATTTGGATCCTTGCAAAATCACTCTTCTTCTTTAAGAGACAAAATCAAAACCAAAAATTGTTTGCATTGCTTCTTGTTGAAGCCTGTGCTAAAACATAAAGGACTCACTCTATCAGCAGCCTCCCACTGATTGAGTAAACTCTTAATGAGCTCTTCAAGTTCTGGCCCAGAGACAAAAGGATTTTATGATTTTTCAAATACTTGCATCCAGCAGAGTGTGTGGATTTAGTACATTACTCCACAGTAGGCAGAGGAATTAATTTCCATAACTGACAGTGGTTTTCCATGGTGTCATCCCTGTATGAGTGTGACACCTCATTATTTCAGAAGAACCTAGTTGGCCAATGCAATAACAACGCAAATCCAGCTTCTGACTCTTTCCTTGTCAAAGGACAACATCCGAGGCCAAGCAGAAACCATTACTCAGACCTGTTGCAAACAAGTATCTTGACTTCTCCAAAATGCTCTCTCTCATTAAAGACCAAGCAGACAAGGTTCTGACTCATTAATATTTTCTCCTAGTTTTGTTTGCCTACGCTTTTTCAATAGCTGGAGAACAATTCTTTTTCAAAAATAAACTTTGCAAAGTTGGAATGTATAAACAGATTTGTTATTACATGAACAAAAGAACACTTCCACGCTGGGAAAGTCTGTAGACTTCCCCACCTCTTAAACTTCTTGCAGAGATGTAAGAACATTCTAACTGACACTGTTCTAGTATTACATGTTGATTTCTAGGGAAAAAAAAAAATAAGAAAAATGAAAAAATTTCATTTTGTTGCCAGAGTTCTTTGAATTTTGGCTGGTGTGATATTTTTCAGTACTAGAGGCATTTTGTTTAGTCCATCTCTTACAACTCTTCGTGTCGCTATGATGCTCAAATTATAAGAATCATAAATGTGGATCATTTTTCCATAGTAGAGACTTTCACTTTAGTTCTCCAGGTGTCTAATATCCTTGTCCAAAAAAACAAAGAAGCCATCATATATCTGGCCAGTAGTAGTAATTATGTTATCACTATGGTTCTTTCATGTACCAAAAATTTTCTTTTTATTATAACCCAGTGGAAGCACAATGAATTCTGTGGGCAGCCTGGCCACAATATAATTTTAAAAACTGCTAAAGGATACAGGTCATGACTAGGTCTAAGAGAAAGCAATTGTAAGCTGTAGGGCATCTGAGACAACTACCTAAAAAAACCAACTACCCAAAGCAGATCCTTGAGAGCTAGTGTAATATTTAGAACTATTGTAGACCAGTTAGTGAAAAAATAAAAAAAACAGTTAGAAAAAAATGTGCTTTTTTACAGTGTGTTCTGTACCATTAAGAAGATACATTTGGAAGCAGGGAAGTAGTGGTGTGGCTACAGGCTGTGCTACACAGTATTCCCTTTAAGTCCCATTGTCTTTGAAAGAAACATTTTTTTAATTATTCTTTTCTTATTTTTTAGTATTTTATTTCGTTTATTTTCCCTGAAGGAAAAAAAATCCTGAAATAAATATTCTCAGACAGTAATGAATATTTTTTTTAAAACTAAGAATCACAGAATGACTCTTTGGCAGTTGTCTCAAACTGTGCAATCCACAGGTTAAAATTTCAGGTGAATTACATGATAGTTTATCCCTGAATTGACCTCCAGTCACTTTTCTTTTCCTTTCTGGATATGTATAACCTTAGATGTCATAAACCTTAAACGTTGCAGCTGAGAAGCTGCACAGATTGCTCAGACAGAAATCAGAGGTGCAGTCAAGCAGCAGCTTTACTTAGTCTGCATAGGGAGAAGAAAAAAAAAGAAAGGCAAAAACCCAAGAACATGAATTTCACATCATTTTGACGCATAATGCTCATGCCAGGCCAAGGTCAGTCAAAAAATAATCTCATTTCTTTAAAAAGAAACTTTGAGCAAACCTGGCTTAAGTTTTCGAGTTTGCTGTGAAATTCAAATCTCACTCACAAGTTTGAGGTATTGTTGTGAAAATTCACACAGAAATTCAGGAGAGCTGAAGAAGCACTACAGAATCGAGATGCTACTACAGATCTTCTGTGGAGTTAGTCAAAATACCTAAGGCTAAATCTAATTAGTGTTTTGACCCAAGGCAGTCTCCCAGTTTTAAAGCAAACCTCAAAGCTGCAAATCCAGAATATATTGAGTACAGTGCAAATGTATTTAAAAGGTTCTGCATTTACCAGAGAGGAAACTGGTAGTTGTTTTCTCTTAGTTAATAAATTATGGAAAGGGTCGAGGCACATGCTCACAGCTTGATAGTGGCTTCAGACGTTTACAAGCAGAAGGGGAATTCTGTTTGACCCTTATATGACCTGTAAAATGCTGAAGAAACAAAAAGTGGAAGTACCCGGAAATGAATTCTCCTTGTGGCAGCACAAGAAAAGACACTGAAGAGCTTCACTTTTTCAAGACACCTTTCAATTTCTGCCGGAAGAGCTTAAAGCAGTAATATGAGTTCTGTCCATGTGTGCAGCTGAAAGAGTAAAGCTGTCAGTTCTTCTTCACTGTGGACTGTGAGAGATTTTGCCTTTAACGTAGGAATTTGTATGTCCTTGCATAGCAAGGCCATGGAAGTGCAACATACATTCATTGACTGATATTTCTGAAAATGCTGACTTAACATTTTTTGGTACAGAAGAAACCATTTCCTGCAGAAAACATGAGCACTTGCTAAAGAAGCAAAATAAAGCCCACCGACAACATAAACATTGGGTTATAGGAGCTGATATTAAGTATCATCATCGGATCTGCAAAATGAGCAAAATATTCCCTGAGAACAAATGGCAGTCCTCTTTTCTGATGTCAAGTGAAAAGTCTTCCTCCTGTTAGTGGAATTTTTATGGAACTAATACTGCTGTCTCAAATCCTTTTTTCATTGAAGCCCATGACATAACTCTCTGCCAAATTCCCACCAGGAGCAAAATGATAAAGAATAGCTTAGACTAAATGGAGAAAATGCTGAATGAAGTAAAGAAATAATATGGTAGCAAATGAAAAAAGCTTGGATGAAAATGTGCAATGGGATTTGGTGTAGTGAAGGTGCCTTAGAGGCAGCTCCACTCCCTCAGGGTCTATGTCAGTGCTATCGGCTATGCTAACACCCTAAACTACACAGTCCTGGGAGCATCCCCCATGGCCCACCACAACAGCCTGTAGCCCTTCCTTTATGTCCTCTTCTCAACCGTAAAAGGGAGGTGCATCCAAACTGTTGCTGGGGATGGTCCCTGACCTGTTCAACTGCAGTAATTAAGGCTGAGGGGATCAGATTCATGAAGTACAACATCATTAATGCAGGAAAAGAGATGAGAAGAGGGAATCACAACATTTTAGACCTGTAGTTACCAAGTCAAGTATTCAAAAGTTTTTTGTTGAAACCACACTGTTGTAGCATATTCCTCGTAAAACCAAATAAAACAGTCCCCTCACACTCTTTCAGAGGAGGTGACAATGTACAACTGGAGCACCCCAAGCACAGGGGCTATTCTGGCAGCCTCAAGTCGTAGCAAGCAGCCCCTCAGAGCTTCCCACACCTCACGAGGAGAAAGCAACTTTTTTCCTACACTCTACACATAGGATTTACCTGCTCAGCTTCTCCAGATGGTAACAAAGCTGGGAGAAGAAGGTGAAGTGTTTATTGACATGCCAGTCTGTGAAAATTTAACTCTTTTAATAGCTTCTTAGTAGTATTGCAACAGCTGCTTCTATCACAGCACTACTGCAATCTCAGTTGTACCTATAGCAATGAATTATTTGGGGGCTTCTTTCATTTTCTTCTTATGTTTTCTTCAAGCTGAGCCTGCAAGTGGGTGAAAATACATCCATTACTGAGAGTGCAGAAAAGACAGCTATGCAACTTGGGTTCTGATTCTGACTCTGATGCTGAAGTACTCTAAACCCAAACAAACGATTAAGCCTCTGTGCACTGGATTTCTCCATCTGTAAAAATTTAAATTAAAAAAAAAAAAGAGTGGGGAGTGAGGTGTAGGATAGATGGTAGATAAGAAAAAGAATAAATTGTGTCTCCCTTATGGTGATGCTATAAAACCTGATGTCTGAGAATATCTTCTAAAGAAATTTTCAGAGAAGAGAGTAATGTCCTTAAGTGGTATAAATGCAGATACACTAGCACATTGCAGAAGAGTTAGGACTGTTTATAGAAGCTGAAGATCTCTCTTGCTAAATGTTGTTGCCATTTCATAATCAAGTAAATGGCAAGGAGCAGTCTGTAAATTTATATGCAAACTCCCAACTGTGCTAGGAGAAGAAAGTATTTTCAAAGATGCAAATAAAGCTGCCACATAGTACCTGAACTGTATCAAATTGAGATTACTGGCCACAGTGCAGTGATATAGGAGTTGAAGGTTTGGGGATTGTGCACTGAACATGCAGGAGCATTCAGCAAAATATATTGCTGTGCTTTATATGCATTAATATGCCTTGCCTTGTCAGGAAGATCATGTAGACCAGTATCTTATAAATAGTCTGTGCAGAGTAAGCTAAGGAAGCTCAATTTCTCTGTTAAATTCTCTTTCTAACAGTCTTAGCAAGATCACTTAATCTTTCTGTATCCTATTTTTCATTCTTAAAATTCTAGTAACAATATAGTTATGGTGGGTACCAACAGGCTGAGATTGCACAATGAATTGAATTGCTCTTTGCTTAAAGTAAATGTATTTTCTCCAATGTCAAACAGCTATTACTCCAGCTGCAAGAACAGGTGTCATTACCAATAGAAATTTACTGCAAAATGCAACTCAGCTTTTGGACATACCTCAGATATACACGAAATGGAGAGGGAAAAACGGCCCATTTTTGTGGTCTTCACCACTGCATGTTTGGCAGTATATTACAGCTTAGCACTGGCTGTATTTTCCTGTCAAACAGTTTCTGAGTGATGAATTTTGAGGCTGTTGTGAAATGCTTGTCTCATATTTTGTGCTGATTAGGGTTCCTAAAAATGATTAACAGCCACCCAAGCACAAATATAAAACCTGTTAGATTCCATCCAAATTACTGCTAGGATTAGCCTTGTGTAATGATCACTTCTGAAGTCTGTAATAATATCAGGGAAACAAGATTCTTAAATGTTTCTGATAACCATCTTGTTCTAAATGTTTACACCTTCTGTTTCACTTCTCAGAACAGTGTGTCTTAATTTTCTACAAGCTTTCACTAAAACAGAAAACAGAAGCAAAACTTAGCACTTGGATAGCTCTTCGCACTTTCAAAATGTAGAGGTATTAAACATTTTTCCCAAATTCATGCAAAAAAATGGGAACTGAAGAAAAAGTTTAAAAGTGTTTATGGAAATTTGGTACATATACTTTATACTTTTGATAATGACACCCAATCCTATTATTATTTCTTTAATAAGGGAACTAAAATGGCCAAATCATAATTTCATCACATGTTTTTAACTAGTTTGTAGCAATCTCTGTTCCCTATTTCAACATTTTATCCACATCTCACAGTAATCACCAGGCTTACTATTTTCTCAAAATGTGTTGCCTATTCTGTGTAACCCAAGGCCTTTTGAGAAAGGCACTCTCTAGAAGACACTGAACAGGAATTTTTCTGATCCTGGTGGTTTCATGACACCAGTGACAGCTCTAAAAGGAAAGTTAAATAGTTTAAACTGATTTCCTTTTTTATTAAAAATTTACTGTCCCAGTTCAAAAGTAGGTATAATAAGCTGACTGGGAAAAGAGCCCTTGCTGCCATAGGGAAAGCCTTGTAAAGCTTTTGGTTCTGTCCTATATGATCCCAAAAGGATCCCAAAAGGGATCATATAGGAAAATATTGTGCTCATCTCTTAGAAAGGGTTGATGGGAGGGTTGCTGGACTGGGTTGCCTATGTCCTCTCCTCAACATATAATATTCAGCAAAGATGCTCCTACATCAAAGATGCATTTCCTCTGATATTCCCCATGGCATATCAGAACCTATCTAAGGACTCTAACATACCTTGATATGTTACCTGGGTGAAGAAGCTTGCATAAATCAAATAGATTTTGCTGAGAGCTGAACTTCCCCCTCCGAGGAAAGTTCCCATGCTTGCAGGATGTCGTGTGGTATGCTGCAAGACTGGGCTGTCATTGTCCGAAAACATGAAAGAGCTAAGAAAAAAAAAATGTATCTTTTCCTGTCTGCCCTGCCCTGGTCCTTTACCAGCTGAGAGGTTAGGCTGCATTTTGTATTACTTCAGCTAACACTCAAGAGATGTGTTATTTTTATATATATCTACATGACTGAGCACAAACAGAACTGTGTCCTGCTCGTCAGGTAGAAAATTAGAAATGACATGTCAGCCTCCTAAATAAATAAAACTAGAGCTTGCAATTGAACATGTACAGATCCAAATTGTACTTACAGCCTGAAAACTGAAAGGGAGAGGTGAGGATGAATGTGCCTAGGTCTCTTTGTTGCCCAAGGTCACTTTAACTTCTGCATGCATACATCAGTGACTAGAGTGAAGATCTCCATTTGTTTTATAACTGGACCAACTGCCAACTTGCAAAAGTACACTTTACAGAGCCAGTCATCAAAGTTGTGAGATTAAATACATATATGTTATCACCTTAAACTTGGCTCTTAATTTGAAATATTTAGGAAAGAGCACTGAAATCAGCTTTCCATCTGTAAAGCATGCAGTCACAATATCTTTCACTCAATCAAAAGTGTGCTCAAATATTTTTCCTCCTCCTGAACTAGAACTTTCATGCAGAATGAGTGGTTCTGAGAGCTTTAGAATTATTTTGGTTGTATAGTTTCAACCCTGATAACTTTTTTTTTTTGAAGTTTTCATTATGAGAGGTAGCCTTGTGTATTTTAAATCTACCCATAAAGCTACTGTAATCATTCTCTGCAGTTACACTACAATGCAAAACAATTAATTATATAAAATCCTTCTCACAGAAGTGTTTACCAGCATCAAAGGAAATAATCTGGGCTGCTTGAGTGGGTGCTGCAGCACTGGGAGGCTGGATGTGGACAGTGAAAGCAGTGATGCTAAGTGCACCCTGAGTGTATTTGGGGGTGTATGGCAGACTAGTGCTTTTCAGGTCAGGGCATCTTCCAGTTTAGTTTCAGATTTTAGGAATCCAGTGTGTAGAACCTAACACAGCTCCGAGACATGAACCAAAGCACTGTGAGTGGGGATATGCAAGAGATTCCCTTTGAAAGCCCACTTCTAGTCTGAACTAAATACTAGGATAGGTACATCCATTCACCTAAAGACATGCATTATCATGAGCGTGGGTTTGGTCCCTTGTATTTAGTCCTCCCAGTGCACCTCTCCCTGCCAGAAACTTCCCTGTCTGGGCACAGGGAAGTGTAAGAAAAGGACAAGCTCGACAGCCACAAATTGCTGTTGGCAGGGTGACAAGAGGGGCTTCTGGCAACCAGGTTTTTTATTAGATACTCTGGTATGGTTACTGTTCTTTATTAAGTGAAACAGCAAATAACTGAGAGTAAATAACATAGTTAACTCTCAGTTTCTGTTAAAAAAAAAAAGAAAGAGGATTCTGTAAAGATTAATTTCACAGTGGAAAGTTCTCCTCTGAGCAAGACCTTTCCCTTTGGAAAGGAGCAAGGGTTTGCTGTGATATAAAATATGACAAATAGTCCACAAGTAAATGTTTCCAAAACGGATAAAATCACCTATCTTCATATCTTTATTTCCTTTCACAGAGCCATGTTTGACTACGACAAGAGCAAAGACAGTGGCCTCCCAAGCCAAGGACTCAGCTTTAAGTACGGTGACATCCTTCATGTCATCAATGCCTCGGATGATGAATGGTGGCAGGCAAGGAGGGTCACTCTGGAGGGAGACAGTGAGGAGATGGGAGTTATACCCAGCAAGAGGAGGTAAGTGTTGCCTCCTCCTTCCAAATGCCTTGGCCATGATGTTAAAATAGTCCATTTTTTTTCCAAAGACAGGGTGCATCAATCTACTGAAAAAAATGGAGAAAGTAGAGCAAAATCCAACAGTTATTATTTCAAGAATTGGAAGATACAATTTTTGCTGTGAGAATTAAAGAGCTCAGGCTGTTTAACTGTACTGAAAAGAAACTCAAAAGGTGACTCAATTACAGTGGATTAGTAACTTCACAAAGAAAGGGAGAGAGAACACCATCTACTATAGAGCTTCAGCAGAAAAAGGAATAACCAGAACCTAAGTCTGGGAATTAGCTCTGAATTTGAAGCAGAGCACATGTTTTAATGTCAGGGTGATTAGCCATTGCATAAAACTCCTGAGGGATGTAATGAATGTCTTGACATTTTCAAATCAAGACTGTATATCTTTCTTTTGAGAGAGTAATAGAATTAAACTGCTCAGCCTGTGTGATGTAAAAAATGATGCCACATTACATAATGGTCCTCTTTGGCTTCAAAATCTGTTAATTTAATCTCTGCCTGGTTGGAGAACTGACAGATAATCAACATCACAGTAAATATTTCATATAATGTAAATTAAGGAACTTTCATCCACTCTCCAAGTTAAATCTGAACCTTTGTTTAGCTATGATGGACGTCTGAATCTCTCTCATTGTTTGTACTGTTTACTCTGTCTAGATGCATTTGTAAAACTGGCCACATGTCTCCATTAGTATGTTCCGCACAAATCAGTATTACTTTCTACCTTTGTTGATAGTTACTATAAAAAGGTCAAGAAAGGGTAGGAGGAAAATTAAATCTGTCAAACCACATTACATTTCTCTTTTGCAGCCATGCTCCCATACTGCATATAAACTTTCTATTCCTAGCTATATCAGCTTTAGCGTTAGTATAGAAAAGATCATGCCCATTTTTTATAGTGGGGAAATGAAACATTTGATGTTCTGTTCAGCACCTGTTCCAGTTTCAAGAGAGTTGGCCCAGCTGCTGATAGAGCGCATGGTACTCCTTGTTCTAAATCACATAAAAGTAAACTGAATGTCCATCAAATACCTTGTTGACATGAGCCCTGCAAGGACCTTATTTTCTCTAATCATGACCATGTTTGAATAGCAACCACACCAGGATTTTCAGTGAAAAGCAATTTTGGAGTTGTATAATACATAGGAATAAAAACTATGTTACAATTTTTAAGATGGGAAAAACATGCCCTTTAGATTTAGTCTTTAGATACTGAAAAAGGAATAATTGCCTACTATTAATTGCTCCAGTAAATACTGTTGTAATGACATGATTGGGTTACAAATGGGAAATGAGGAAAGTCTATTCAGTTATTACTGAGGGAAGTAAGTGCACAAAGCTCACTCAAAGTATGGTGCATACTGTGAAAAGCTACAAAAAGCTGTCATGCATAATAAAACAACTGTAGAGGGAAGAAGGGCAAAGCAAAGCAATGGATTAAGATGTGGAGTTGTACCTTCTGTAAGGTGGAGAGGATGTAAGTGCCTAAAGCTTGTTGAGTTCCCTGCATAGTGATGTTTTCAAGGAGAAAAGATAGTCTCTCTAGGCAAGGTCAGACATTGGTTATAAAACAGACTAGGAAAAAGGTGTGGCATAGGAAACACTGGGAGAAAAGAGAACATAAATAAATAAAAGATGCAAGAAGAATACAGATTGGTTAGAGTCTAAGAATAAGAGTCTTGAGTTTGAAAAGATTGAGGTATAGTTGCCATGCCCTCCGTTTGTCACCCTGATTCTTTGCTAGTGAATCTGACAGCTTTGGAAAAATCAATTAAATCTGATTTTCTGTCTGCATTAATATCACAATGTGCTCCCAAGATGGGGTAGGGACAGGTTGCTATTACTTCATAAAAGGTTTAGGTTGTACAAAGTTATTTTTTCCAAAGCACTGAAAAGTGAGTATTACTTCCTTTCTGGATGATCCCTCAGAGCCAGTGAGACTGATGTGCACTTGCCAGCATCTTCTGTGGTCATTCACACCACCCAAGGGGAGGATGAGCAATCAGAGCGTAGGGGGATGAGTTACAGAGAATAAAGCTCATCATACTTGTTAGAATGTACTAATTCAAAGCCGAATTTCCTCAGCAGGTTTGGGTTATTGACTATGAGAGGCTTGATCTAAAACGAAGTAGTCCTACCTTGACCAAATGTGGGCAGCTAGGGCATGGAAATCTTCATGTTTACTCCAAAATGCTTTATCTCTTGTAGTTGGTATGGGACTATTTCTATAGTCATTGTATTTTATATATAATACAGCATATGTAATGCCTAGCAGTAAAATATTTCTTGTGATAGAACAAGATGAAAAGAGCATCCGTAAGCCGTTTGTTCAGCTGTGACTTGTCCTGTAAGTCCAGCTTCCTGTGGTATTGTAGGTTGAAGAGATTTTATATTTGTTTTATACTTTTCAATCCCACACTTTTGTTCCTTTTCTTTAGAGTTTAGGGGTTTGGGGAGTTGGTTTGGTGGGGTTTGTTTTTGGTGCTGTGCTTGGACTCCTTCTTCTGCCTATGTATATATGCAGGTATATTATCCTGTGGGACTGTAACTTTTTTTGCACTTTGGGTCAGGGAGAGGCCATACAGATCCAGGGACTGCTAGGTCCAGGGTGAGTTTTTTGGTTATCTGCTTTGCTACCTTATCTCCTGTCCAGCAACGGCTAATACACAATTCCTGCATTTTTCATAAGTGAAATCATTATGGAATAGCTCTAAAAGCCAGTGACCACTTCAATTTCACTTTGATGTATATATATATATGTGTGTGTGTGAATAAAAATATTTGTGTATCATATTGATGTTGGGAACAGTAGGACTTCAGCATAAGAGACTGCAAACCACTTCACTTGTGGCTGACAGTCACCAAATAGCTGTTATCGTGTAATATTAGTGAATGAATATTGCAAGCCAAAATTCTCTTGCTTCCACATCTGCCAAAAAGATTTATCCAAGCTATGTCTGTGAGAGCAGGGCAAAGTTATTATGCTGGACAGGGTTTCCAGGGTGAGGGGAAATAACTACAAGTCTTAACCAGTCTCAGGCAGACTGTGGTATTATCTGTGTACTGTGTTTACTCATGTTAATTGCTCCCTTATCATCAAAAATTACTATTTTAATCTAGACTGACCAACAGAATTAGATTTACACTAGACTTTTGCTACATTTAGTTGTACAAATGTATAGATTCAGATTATAACTTCTACATCTGATGGGCTTTTGATAACAATTTTTTTTTTCGTCATTGTCTTTTCTCTTGTCTGGATAAACAAAACAAATTCAGCTTCCTGTGAAGGAGAGCAGTGAGCCGAACAGACTATTATGCCGCAGATTCCCTCCCCGTGGAAACACATTAGTTAAAGTGAATCAACAAAAAGCGTGAGACCAGTGTGCATAAGTTAAAGTATATTAAAGTCTTAGGCAGATGCTCTAATTCAGTAGGATAAAGATTTTAATTTGCTGTAGCATTGATTTTACAGCTCCAGTTCTTTTCACTTTTTCTTTGCTAAGTCTCTGCACACAGAAGAGCTCCTACTTTGCAAGTCACAAAAAACAGCAACCTTCAACTTCAGGAATGTCAAACTTCAGTATTTCCTGTAACGTATTTATGTATATCAGCTTGACTTCGGCCTGTGGGTCTGAAAGTAACTTTGTGATTTCACACAGAATGCCCCAGAATGGCCGAACATAAATTCCCACCGCTTTTACTACTGCTTCCACTGTAGCCAATGAGGATTTGGTACTAAACTACTAAAATACTTACACTAATCTTTAAGATATGCAGCCACAAAAGTGGTCTCAGACTGGACATCATTCCAAGATACCCATTTCCAGGTAGTTTAAGTGCATCTGACTGCAAAATATTATGCAATATCTCTGCTATTACTAGCTGAAGGTGTATGGTACAAACCTCATATTCATGTTCTCACACAGATAGTATCCTCCCCACAAATACATGTAACCATGCTCTTCTTTCAGAGTAAAATGGGAGGGAAAGTACATAAAAAAAAAAAAGTTTTCACAAACATTTAAGGACAAGGAACAAGAGGTTTTCCCAGCACAGAAGTCCCCGTGGGCAAAAAGCCAACTCAAATTTGTTATTCTGCTCAACTTGGCAGAAGGGCATGTTTATCCACTCAAGTGAGTTTTATTTTTAATGGCTTCCTATAAATTGCTTACCTTTCTAAACATCCCTTAAGACTTTAATCCTTAGATGATAAAACTTTTTGACATGGCATAATCATGTAAGCTTTGTCTAAAATAACTTATCTGACTATACTTACTAATCTAATTGGAAAAAATAAGTATGAAATAAAATCGATATGTATGTGTATGTATAAAACTCTTCATTTGCAATGATGGGAAACTCTTATGCTGAAGGAAAACAGCCCTTAACTTTGAAACAGAATAAGGTTGTTCTACCATTTTATGAGAATTCACTTCCTAATTGCATCAGGTCTACTTTTTGCATAAAATATTGGTCAGATGCTGAGCTGCTCTCTATAAGCATGTCACTGAAGGTGGAGAGCTGAACAAGAGCATGTTCTCTCCTACTGAAAAATACATGTTCTTTTGCAAAAATACCACTCCAGGAATGCTCAGAAATAATTTTGGGAATGTGTTGGTAAACTCAGGCCTCACATAAACAAGACTAAGAAGTGCAGAAGACGGACTGATTCTGCATATCTGGACTATAAATAGTAATACATATTTTCACTTATCTTTCATTTAACGGGTCAGCAAAAAATGTAATACAGAAGACCTGGAAATGGCAAAGCAAGACAATAACAAACACATTAATAAAGGTGTAAAATACAGCAAGACCTTTCAAGTATCCATTGTACATTGCATTCTTCTATTTGATAACTCTCCTTACTACAGTTCTCATGCTGGATTTGGAAATAACTTTCATTCTGCAGAACACCTCAATGCCAGATCTGTGCAAATTAGGCTAATGTAACCATTTTGTTTGATTCTCAACACCAGTGTTCAATTTGCTTCTGTATTCTACATCAGTGATGAGCACTGTTATTGAAGCTTAAAGTATGTCTCATTTGGTATTTTATATCTCCACTGTGAAGACTGATTAGTGCTTTTAGAAAGGCACTGACAAAATTCCCAGTGGTCCATTAACCCCAACAGTGGAGGATCACAGTTCATATGTAGCTGAGTTATGCTTGATTTCTTATTGTTTGCAGCGCACATGAAGAACTGAAAGTCTCATTTTAAAAAATCCCAGAGGTCCATTTTTGATAGCTACATCTGCCCAGAAACACAAAAGCAAATAGATGGTGCAGTACTGCATCCCTGTAATAAGTTCCTCGGAAGAGGAATAGGAAGATAACAGCACCCAAAAAAACTGAAGCAAACTTGCTAGTGAGGAAACACTGAGGGCTGAGATATATTTCCATGTACCTCTCCACTTCTTTCACTTTACATGGGAAGAAGAGATTGATTCCTGACCATTTTTGAAAAAAAGGCCCATGAGGTATCCACTAGCAAGAATGGTTTCAAAAGAAAATGAATATACAGGGTATATTCCAGCTGTCCCAGATCTCAGATGGTCTTAGACCGCTTCCCTGTACACAGCAGTGCTTCTGTGGGGAGCTACACTTGGAGGGCAGGTGGAGCACTGGAGGTGAAATCCCCATCAGCTGTGCTAGGCGATGCTGTCCCCATGGGGTAATCAGAGATTTTCAGTTCCCAAATCATATTTGAATGCTGGATATAGGTGTCTTTGAACACTTACTGAAATCTCATTGAGTTTCAGTGACCCCCAAGCACTTTTGAAAATGGGACCTGAGCCATGACATGGTTTTGGAAATTGTATCTGTACTTTCCTCCATGCCTTAGGCATAGCTCCACCAAGAAGGTAAAAAATTAGAAAGGGGCATGGGAGCAGTGTGTATATCAGGCAGGTCAGGACTGCAAATCTGGATGTCTGCAAATTTCGCAGATAAGAATCCTCGTCCTTCACTGTTTGCACAACCCCACATAATCCTACTTTCTACATCAGTGGTGAATGAAAAATGGATACAGTTCAAGGTGAAATACTTCCTTTAAGTGCAGTTTCCTTGTCTGATTGATGAAAATGTTCAAGGGATGGTAGGTTTACTGTCAGCTAAAGCAACGTAAGGAACTTACACTAATATGCTATTTTAGGCATTCATAATGTCAACTGCTAAAAAAAAAAAACAAAAAAAAACAAAAAAAACACTTTTGTACCTAAACTCTCTTCTTCTTAAGAAAAAAATGGCTCAATTTTATTTTTTCCTTCAATATAGCAGTTACACAGCTGGAGAATAAAAAAAAAAGTGCTAAAGTGCCTGAATTACTGTTCCTTTAAAAAATGTTTTTTCTAAGAGCTGGATCAACAATGTTAAAAGAACTGATATTCAATACTTTTTATCTTCATTATTTTAGTTCCCTTTTTAGCTCTGTCTATGGCAAGTGTCCCTGTAGCTCAGATGAGAAATTATGGGAACATCTTAGTTCACTGCAATCCTGTACCCTGAACATCATAACAAAGACTAACTCTTTGGAGAGCCAAGCTAAATTCTAACAATTCTCTAGAGTATGGAAAAAACAGAGCTTTTCAACCATTCAGATATTGGTTTGATTCCTTCAGGAAAAAGAGAGGTATAATCCAGACATCAGAACAACTCACTGCCACATTTCCAGTCACAAACCCAAAACATGAAGGCAGCAGAGCACCTGGGCTCAAAAAGTGCTTCAAAAGTGTATTATAAACCGAGCAAAATAATTTATTTTAGCCTATCTTTCTCCAAAAGGTAACTCATTTCATTGGCACCTCAGGCAGCAACAGTAATGTAATTGCCCCAAGACACATGAAATTTCAGCTCAGAAGTTTACAGTTCAGCTAAATTCTAAGTAACTGAGAACAATTTTATTGTGGAAGATGTCAGGAAAATTGTAATGGGAGGCAACACTGTTTGCTATCCTTAATAGAGTACCAGATTATGAAATATTTGTAGTATTCAGCAGGCATGCTGAGCATGTATGAATGTTGTTGGTATGTTTGCCAGGAGGATTATGACACTTAATGACATTATTTATATACTTGTCAAAGCAGTGCAAAATGTTTCTGCAGCTCCTCATCTGTCTGCTGTGACTGTAGGATGCAGCAATGCCTCCATGGCTGCTAATGCAATTATGATGCATTTCATAAATAAGATCCACTTTTCAAGGTTAATTTCCAAATTTCCTTATGCAGTGAATAGGAAATGAAGTTAAAAGCAGATGTTTTAGAAAGTTAGACAGGACTGGAATGAGTTTAAATGTTAACACAGATTAAGAAGTAGAATATTGTGTTAATATGAGCTAATTATTTTCTCAGAAGGCATCCATCCTATTTAGGCAATTACACAGCCTCAAGTCTTCATTTCTTACCGGTGCTACCAAGAGACTTCATCAGCTAGTTTAAGTTTGAGACTGTTCATGTGTTTTTAATAACATAGATTTAACTTGAAAGCTGCATTTGAGCTGATTCCATATGACTATTCCACATTTACAGAGAAATGCATTTATTCTAAATTTAAACTGTAACTATAGTAACCAGCTTTCACTGTGTTTCAGCAGAAAATATATAAGCCTGCTCAGACAGAAGAAAACATGTTGTGTTAATTATTATTCTGTCAAGGGTCTAGAGTTTGTATTGTTAAAAATCATTATCAGAAACTAGCTACTCTTACCATCCAGACTTAAAAACCAAAGATACTTGCAGGAATGCATTCTAATGTCATTTGTGGGAAACTGAAAGTTATAAAAATGGTTACATACAGACCTAGTCTGAAGAATTTATGAAACCTCACTTTTTTCCCAGCTTTTTATTGTCTAATAAAAATATAGGATTGAGCTCTTATAAGCTAGCTTTGCAGGATTCTTCTCAGATTTCCTAGAGCAATTCCTAATCTCAGACAAATGGAGTTACTGTTTCAATTACAGGTAGATGTTTGAATTTTTTTGCTGGGACCAAGAGATGATAGATTCTCTAGAGGATTTTGCAAAGGTAGTAAATGTCACTTTTACAGTAATGATGATATCAGTGAAGGTGAGTAAGGACATGAATAGCTTCTTCCTTTCTTAAGGTTTCTCTCTCTGCACCTGGCTTTCTTGGGGGTTGATTTTGTTTAGGGGAGAGTTCACCCCTTTTAATTTTTTATTATTTTTAGTTCTTGGTATTATTAGTTAAGCATATTGTGTTAAAAGTTTAAAAACATAACATATGTAAATCTTGTAGCAATAGTGAACTTTCCATATATATTTATACATACATACAGATGCGTTTTTAAAATAAGTCTCTTTCATTAAATAATGGAAATTCTTTATATTGACCCATAATATTTAGGGAACGAAACAATAAATTACCTAGTGTGATGTGCTTTGTAAATGCCATGTGTCTCTTTTTTCCATCTATACTGAGGACTGTAACTTGTATTTGTCCAGTCTTGATTCTAAGATACAAATGGATTGAGACATCACACATTACTCACCTGTATTATTTTAGTGGCTAAACATATTAAGCCACCATTAAAGCTGTCTGTGTTTTATTTAGAATTAATATATCTGCCATTAGCTCATTGCCACTGATTTAGATAAGTTTTTCTCTCCCAAAGAGAACATTTTAGATCCCAGTATTTTCTCACTCTGAAGGCATTGCATGCACAACATAACAACTTCTCTCTTAAACTGTGTTTATGGGAGCTATGGGTATCAGGACCAAATAACTTGTGAGGCTTTTCATTGGAGCACTTCAACGTTCTTTAAATACCAGAACTGTACAGACTAAGCCAAATTCTGGGTCATAGCACACTGCAGTTTGGGCTCTCAGGTCCCATGAGGTGGGCTCACAGGGCCATGCACTCTGGTTCTTCAGACCGGGATTGAGGTTTCAAAGCAAATGTCCTCGTTGCTCTCCCTTTCTGCACTTTGGTTCATCTCATGGGACAGTCTTCTTGAATGCATACTAGATTCATTTGTATCCTACTGAGCTTAAAGACAAGCTCACCCAACGCATTCACCTGCTAATGGGTAGTCACCTCATGAGGCAAGACTAGAATTAGCCCAAAGAAAAACACCCTGAAATGTGTAGTTTGTGTCCTCTCCTATTTAGTCACACTATTTGGTAGTGTGAACCTCCCAGTTTAGTTTCCAGGACTCACAGCTTGCAATAATGTCCTCACTGAAACGAGTCAGAAAAACAAATTCTTTGCATTCTATTTCCTTGCAGATAGCTGTGGAGGGCAAGTTATAAACAAGACCACCTACCCAATTCATAGCATTTTAGAGTGATTCAATATAGCTCATCTGACCCTGACTATTTGTACATCTCCTCAGAAATGGTCTTTTTGGCGGAACTATGTAGTTTTAAGTAATCAAAACATCCAGAAAGTTTCTTTGCACTCGAACACTGTAACAAATAACATACTTCCATCTTTCAGACGATAAATTTGAAATTAATTTGTCAATAAGAATTTAAAACAAAAAAAAAATATTTCCAGTTATAGAATTTTCAAATTTACTTCAATCAAGCTGAAGGCAAGAACTGTAAAAATCTGTGGCATTGTAAAGCCAGTGTTGCAGAACCCAGGATTTAAACAGTGATCATGTGCAAAGGGCTCTACAAAGCTATGGGCAGACTGTTTTTTGTGTGTGTGGTGAATATTTTTATGGGTTTGTGGCAATCTGAGAAATGTTAAATACCTAACACATTTGTTAATGGTTGCCCAATAGCACATTGGCCCCTGGAAAGCTTGTAGGTCCCTCCCCCAAACTCAGATTAGTAAGAAATTCTGTTTTCCTTTGAGATTCAAGGTAAAAGTTGCTCTGAAGCATAAGGGAAAGGAGCTTCCCCTTCCCCTCTTCCAGTCTTTTCCAGCCAGACAAGCTGCTGGATCACCTCAGTTGTCTGATTAACTCTTTAAAACCATTAGAACCTATTCACTTTTATTACTCAGTTAGTTTTCTGCTGTGGAGAAGGCAGCAATGAGGGTCACTGCTGGAAGCAATGAGATATGGAGCCAGGAGAGGGGAAGGAGTGAGACTCTCCAACAACTCCAATTTCTTAGATCTTCTCAACCTCAAGTCATCTTGTAACGTCTTACAACTTCATCTTGAGTACAGTGTTCAGTTTGGAGCACCTCAATACAAGAAAGACATTGAGGTGCTGGAGCAAGTCCAGAGAAGGGCAACTGAGCTGGTGAAGGGTCTAGAGCACAACTCTTATGAGGGAAGTGGGGCTATTTCATCTGAAGAAAAGGAGGCCAAGAGAAAACCTTCTCTCTCACTACAAGTACCTGAAAGGAGGTTGTAGAGAGGTGGATGAGGTCTCTTCTCACAAGTAACCAGTGATAGGACAAGTGGAAGTGGCCTCAAGTTGTGCCAGGGCAGGTTTATGGTGGATATTAGGAAAAAATTATTAACTGAAAGGGTTATCAAGATTTGGAACAGGTTGCCTGTAGAAGTGGTTGAATTGCTATCCCTGGACATGTTTAAAAAACATGTAGGTATGGTGCTTAGGGACAAGGTTTAGCCGTGGACTTGGCAGAGGTAGGTTAATGGTTGGACTTGATCATCTTAAAGGCCTTTTCCAACTGAAACAATTCTATGAACCCCTCATGTCAAACTTCATCCTTTTTGCTTTGCATCTGCTATGAGCTTAGACACCATTCATTATCACTGTGTGCTGCATGCTGTTTTGCAAAGCATTTTAAGGCAATTCTAGGGTATTTTAAGGCATTTTTTAAGCAGTTCATGACTCTGAATCCATGGAGTGGGTTTTGAAAATAGATGCAGAATTGGTAGGATTTGCTTTACCTTATTTGGGTGATCTAGAAGTTCATAATTTATATAAGCTAGGGAACAAAGTTCCCTCTATAGGAAGGCAAAAAGTTGCCCACCCGGAGGGTTTTTCTTGACTGAAGTGGTTCTTAAGTATTGGAACATGCTGCCCAAGGAAGTGGCTGAGTCAGCAGCCCTGAAGGGATTTAGAACACGTATAGACATGGCACTTAGGGACACAGTTGAGTGGTGGACTTGGCAAAGTTAGGTTTACAGTTTGACTCAATCTTAAGGGTCTTTTCCAACCTAAATGTTTCTTTGAAATTTACTCCATCATAAAGTGCACAACTGAAAGGCAAATAGGTTATTTTCTGTCATTTCATTCCTCTGACCATAGAATAACCCTAAATCTTGCCTGATTTTTGTTCAGCTTAAATTGAAGAGGGTAAATCTCTCCTTAACTTGCTTTTACCACACTCCCACATGTGCTGGGACGCAGCACTCTTCTGCTGGTGTAGACCAGCCAAGTCTTCTTGAATCCAACCCTGAATTTATCAGAGAAGTGCTGTTTGGCTGTAGAAGTGACCTGACATCTCTCTTCTTCCAATTTACAAAATTTGCTTTAAATGCTCACTTAATTCACAGGAAGCCATCAATGGTCTTGGGAGATCTGATATCAGATGTATCATACAATACATATACGTTGCTATAATCAACATGTTCTTTGTATGTGTTTTCTTTTCCCCAGAGTTGAAAGAAAGGAGCGTGCACGTTTGAAGACGGTGAAATTCAACGCAAAACCTGGTGTCATTGATGCAAAAGGGGTACGTAAGTAGTAAAACCTTTTAAAATTGCACTTTGCAATTGTTTTATGTGATTCAGAGTAAGAGAAAATGTTAGTAACAGAAGGAATATTTAGACTGTTGCAACCAAGACCTGGAGTATAGTGAAATATAGACAAGAGTTAGTATGATGCAACTAAATATTCTTTTCATAATACTGACTGACAGTGCCTCCTAACTGCAAGATACTAAGAAAATACAGAGCATTCTGCAATAGCTGTGATTTTAGTTAAATGATGGCTAGAGAAGAAAAGACTGAAAACCAGTGCTGATGGATAGTTGTTTAATGAAATAGGGCAAGAAGTGTCAATTCCCTGGCTTCAAAAGCTGTTTAATCTCAAAGAGAAGGTTGAAAGTTAAAGAGTCATGGATACAAAATTTACATTTCAGATGTTCTGCTTTGGCAGTTGTGACAGACATTGAACACAGGTGTGTTTTACAGCAGGCACAATGGACCAGCCAACAAAAAACATGCAAGTTCCCTTCCACTAGTATTATCTGGAGAGACCAGCACTCCTGCTGTTACCACTCGGCAGCATTGCTTTATTATGCCAAACAGTCAAGAGTTCTCACTAGCCTGATGTCTAATATCCTGTACATTGCCACCTGGCTGGCAAGAGTTATAGCATGAAAAATGCCCACAGTCCTGGCTGTTAAGGTGTATTTTTAATGCTGAAGTGTAGCTTTCATTTGTAGCAGTAGTGAATACTTGACACCACATTTGCAAGGATTTATTTTTGAAAACAGTCCAATTGACATGCATAGGATTTACAACTGAAGGCTTCTCTGAGCAAATCAAGAGACAGAGAAACCCTCAGCAAAAAGTCCTGTTTGCCTGCAGAAAACACAGGCCAGGGCGAAAGTGGGTGATGAGAGGATGCAGTCATAGGTAGGGGCTAACAAGGGACAAAAATCTTTCCAGACCTGCTGTTGCTGTGATCCTCTGCCTAGTTTGAAATTCTCATGATTAATCTCACTTCAGTTTCCCTCTGTAATGGGAATATTAATACTTCGCTTATCCCAGTTTATTCTGCCCTTCCACGCAGATAGGTCAGCATGGTAAGAACTTCCTTTTGCCATGAACATGAGTGCCTTAGCACAATGGGTCTTAAGCCTCTGCATGCTAGCAAAGTAATATTTCAGATTTGCAAATACTTCCCTGTTACTGCTCTACAGAACAGTTCTTGAGTTCAGTGCAAATGTGGAATAATTGCGCTGACTGAAACCAGTTTTCCAGATTTATAAGGTGCATGGCATCAGAGTTCAGCCTCTCATTATTTGCACATGCAGATAACTAGGTTTAAAACACATAACAAAATGCATTGTGAAAGTGGGACTTACTAATCTCATTGCATTTCTTCAGGAGTCAGAGCTCCATTTTTTAGTTTGAATCGACCACCCTCTGCAACCCTTTAAATTAATGTTGCCATTTATTTGGGGAGATAAAAAGCTTTATATTGCCAATGAAACCGCTTGTTAAATATTTCCTGTATATAATCAAAGCCTCAGGGGAATAATTCATCCATATAACTAATGGTCCTTATTCAAGTGAGTCTGTCAAGAATTTAATTACCTCTTGATTCCCCAAATTGTTTTTCCATTTTTGTCATCAGTGTAACATTAATCTTCCAGCCACTCACATCAATGTTTGTTTCAGTGTTTAGGAAATTGCATAATTACAGACTAAGACCGTTGTACCCATTTGGGAGCACACTTTCTATTGTTACTATTTCCTAAAATTTGCTTTTGTCTATTAAATAAAAATCCTACGGTCTCAGGGCTTGTGTTTGAAAGAGCACAAAGGCGGAAAGTCTTCACTGTTAAATTAAGCATCAACATGTAAAATGAAGTGTTTGAATATATATATATATATATATAT
>NW_008581938.1:0-44341 GCF_000691845.1 Merops nubicus
GCAGCGGGAGGTTGTCTCTGGTGGGAGGAGCAGGCTGGAAAACCCGAGCGCTCTCGCTCGCCCGCTCCAAACCGCTTGGGAGAGAAAATCCCTGTGACTGCCTGGAGGAGGAACATCTGATCAGGTTGCTTTTCAGGATGTTTGCGGAGGCTGCTGGCTCGAGGGAGAGGGGGAGCCGGTCCCGAGTGCTTAAATTAACGTGAACGCTATTAAGGAGAAGACACCCCAGGAGGCAGGGTGGCTTATGTGAAAGGAAGGGGCCCGAACTCCCAGAGAGTTTGGGGATCAAGTGTATCGCCTGGCTGCACAAACAGGCGTACGCAGGCGTGCCGTTTCCTTCCCTTCCACCCTTTCTCCTAAAGCAGTGCAGATGGGCAGACACCGTCCAGGAAAAAAAAAAAAAAATACCAGCACTGAAGTATTTAAAATGTGGTGATTACACATTCAGGCACATAGGCATGTACGTCTGTGTGCAGAGAGCCCCAGGTCACCTTTTCCAGCTGGCAGCCAGGAGACTTACTGGAGAAGCTTTAGAAGTCCGAGGGGGGAGTTATCACATACCGAGTTGTGGAACCAGCAGCATTTACTTCGATTGGAGCCATCAACCTGTGCACACGGGTGGCTGCTGCCTTTACACCGTCCTGGTCGCTCGCCTTCCCTTTTCCTCCTGCTCTCTGGTACATGGCTTTGTGGAATACTGTCTTTGTCAACTCCTTTAAGCTTTTAAAACTTTATTTTTAAAACCTAGTGGGTGCAACATGTGCAGTAATGAAGCCCCAGTCCTGATTAGTCCAGGAAGATATGTACAGCAGCAGTAAACCACAATGTCAGATAAGAAATGTAGACTGCTGCTTCCCAAATCTTACTTGGAAAGCAAGGTAAAGGCAAGATGGAAGGGTTTATCTGGGTCACTGAATTCAGCCCGAGGTCATTTCAGAAACCGTATATACACACACTAAGTTTATGCTGATATTAAGATTCATTCCTCAGGCAAAGGAGGAAGAAGAGGAGCAGGAGATAAAGGAGGTCAGTGTTGGTTTTTTTGATAGATTGTTCATCTGATATTTTCAGACAAGCACTATCCAGTAGTATCCAGCACCAGGTGCTGCATCTGTTCTAGAAGCTAGTATTCAGCACTTCTTTTAGCTCTTTATGTTTAAAATCCATGTGTGAACAGCAGGTAACTAGTCAAAAAGGCTGCATGGGAACACGCTGAGTGATTTAGTGTGTTTGTATGCATGCATGTGCACCTCCTAATAACAGGGAAACTGAGGCATGACATTGAAATGACTCACAGGGCTATTGAAATAGTGGTGGAACCAGCATGAAAGTCCTAGCTCAGTCCTAACACATGTTTAGGAATGGCTCAAGCTCTGGAAGATGGTGGGGAGAGAGAAGCTCTGAAGCCACATCCACCTTAGGTAACATGAGAGAACTTGCTGAAACCACTGGTGCTAATGGGGGTGCTCAAATGCCACCCCTGTAGCTGCTTCCACTAATGGTAACACCAGTACCTAAGCACTTGCATTTAGGATGCCCAGTTAAGATTAAACTCTCTAGCATCTTTTGTACTGCCAGGGTAGCAGCACTAACCTGCTCTTCACCAGGCATGTATTTGCCTAAATTTCTCTCTTGCCAAGGGTGTGGTTTCTAGGTCAATTTAAGATGATCTAAAGCCAGGTTCCTCTTGAGAAAGATACTTCTTTTTTTCTCATCCCACCCCACCCCTCTCCAATGCTGGTACTAGCACTTATATCCACACACAGGCCAGGAATCTGATTCTGTTCTTAAAAGCAAGCTGCTTTTTTTTTAACCATTTATATATTCGGATCTGCTGAATTAATTTCCAAGCGCCTTGTTCTGACATATTGTGCTGGAACTAGGGCAGCCACAGGAATGCGCAGCTGGGGGCAAGGAGAGGGTGTCTGGGCTGGGCTGCCTTAGGTTGGCTTAAACTGGTGCTGGAAGAGCAGGCTGATGATTCAGTATCCCTCCGCTCTCCCTTTCAGCTGCAGATAACTTGATTTCACTCCTTTTTTTTTTTTTTTTTTTTTTTTTTTTTTTTGTTGTTGTTGTTGTTGTTGTTGTTGTTTTTGTTTTATTCCTGTAGGCAGTTTGTTTGTCCTGAGTTTTGAACACTGGTCTTTTATCAAGCAGCAGCAGGGTGAGGAGAGTTGCCTTTGTCATGGGCAATGAGATTAAAAAATCTGTAAGGTTGAAAGAGTGGACTGGAGAGCAGGTGTCTCTGCTGCCTGAAGTACACCTGAATTGCTTGTAGCTCATATTTAAGAACTGACTAAATTTCAGGCCAGTGTCATGCTTTGAAATGGCATCACTCTTTGAGGTAAAAAGAAGAAAAAGATAATTTGGGAAGTTTTGATCCTGCCTTGTTAACATCTTGTGTAACTAAAGCTCTATGTGTCATTGAAGAAACAGCAGAGGAAGAAAAGTAAACCTTCAAACCTCTTGATTTGATAAATTTCTTGAAAAAGTGATGTCTGAATCTATTTCCTTCTATTTTTGTCTGGGTTTGGCCAAGTTTAGATACGTCCTCATTTCATGCAGGATAGTTCCAGCACGTATTCTTTAAAGAGGGGGCAATGCTGCCACTGTATCCTGTGCTTTCATGGAAATATTTGCGAGTGTTTAGTCTTTTATGGCAGTATTTTCTATTTACCTGTTGAACCAGCTACAGCATTGAATAAATTCATGGTAGTTTGCAGTGGGGGTACTTCTTGAGTGCGTTCTTGAAACAGCATAACAAAAAAACCCTCTCTGACTAGTGTGCTATGAGAAAGGAAATCTTAAAAAATAATTTCTTTGAATGTGAGGTCCTTAGCTCTTGACTTCAGCTTGCTTTGGGACACAACAAAGAGCAGCATTTATTCTGCTGCATGCAATAAAGGAGGATGCAGCTCAAACTGCAATGGTTCAGTCCTCAGATCTGAGCTTGAATTTCAAATACCTTTCAAACAGAAAAGGTACAAACTGGATTACCTTTCTCACAGACAACGTCTTTCTCTTCCCTTTTCTTGCCTGCTGTGCAAACCCCATCCTGCTTCCTGTAGGATCAGTTCCACACAGGTTGCTGAAATATTGGCACCCTTATGTCATTGTCTTTTTCCTCCTCCTTCCTGGATCAATTAAGAAACCAGTTTTTCCTCTTACACTTCTCTGCTTCTCTTGTCTGTCCTCCTTGAGAAGGAAAACTAAATGCTTGTGATGAAGTAATCCCTGTTTGTTGGCACTTGGTGCTTCAGATAATTTCTATAAAAACAAACTCCCAGTGTGTCTGAGGTTCTGCGCAAGCCACATTACCAATTGAGAAACTTGCTGATCTCTTTGAGCTTTGCGGGTGTGCTCTTATCTGATCTTTGTACCAACTCCCGCCATTGTTTTTGTTTGTGTGGAAGTCACTGCAGTTAGAAGCTCGTGTTTAGGAGATAAAGGGTCTGATCTAAAAACATGAAGTGGACAAAAATGTGCAAGTGTGTGCTTGATGAATTTGTATGTGCTGCTGTCATCATCATAGACCCGTATTCGGCATATGCCAGTGGCAGAATTTGGCCATTTGCATTCAGCGTTACCAAACAGGCAGTAAAAAGTGTGGATTCTGCTCACAAACTCCCTTCACGACCTTTTTAAAAATCAGACACAAAGCATTTTTTTCTTCTTTTCTGCTGATTCAGTTTCAATTTCCTTGCCTTCCTACTTTGATGTCCTCTTTTTAACTTTAACCATATTTCTTTTCCATTCTGTTTTGCATCTACTCTCATTTGTCTTGAACAAAGTGCAAGTCCTAAATTATAGCCAACTTTTTTCTTCTTCCAAATATTCCCAGTAAAATAACATGTGCTTGGGGAGTTTTGAACTGTTCCTCTGGGCCCTGTGCATGCAAATCACTTACATAACAACAAAAAAATAGCATTATTATTTGTATAAGAATGCATAATTAGCTTGCATATTTAATTATGCCATAGTGGATCATTCCTATCAAAAGTTTCTATTCATCTCATCAGTATTATTACTGAGAACACAGTCACCAACATGAAAGTAATCGCATTATGGGTAACCCGTTATATTAGCTCTAATCCAGGAATTGAACAGATCTGGGTTGAGCTGTACTGGGTTAGACTGTACTGAATGAAGTATTGATACTCATTGCTGCTGATGAGAAGAGAGTCAGGAATTAAATCTGTGTTTTGAGATATGGAAAGGGCATTATTACATCTGGGGATGCTAGTCATAACTAAAATGCAAAATGATCTTTGGACTTATGGAATGGGACTATAGGACTGAGTGTAGTGTTTTCCAGCTGAGTAAGATGGACAAAGTTCACTCCTTCACAGTTCAGCACTAAAAAAGACTTCACTTTATAAAACTGGATCACTGTAAGGATTCTTTTATTATTATTTACTCCAGAGAACATTTGAAATTAGTTCATGTCATTGAAACATTTGTAGTATTGTATTTATCATACATCTGTATGCAGCTTGAATATAGGCCTATGCCAAATTTTATATATATCTTTGTATGAAAATGTATATTGGTATGAGCGTGTGTATGTGTGCATACACCAGTATACTTCAATAATATCTTTAAACTTTATGTAAGTTATGTACTTCTGTAGCACAGATACACAAATATGAATACTGTTTAGTGTAGGACCTCTATATGTTGCCAAAATGTCCCAAACAAAACTGAAGTTAATTTTGTATTATTACTCTGTTCACACTTGTTCTGTTTGAAGATTCTGGCATAAACTCAGGCATTTCCTTCATTGGTAACTTTGCAATCTGAACATCTGAAATCTCGGACTTGTACTGTGAAAAACTGTACTGGGAACACACTCAGGTGTCATGTTAGGAGGGACTGTAGCCATGCTGCAGCACCTTGGAAATCTACCTCAGAGAGTCTGCTTAGCTGTAACCTTTTCATATGATAAATAGGGATCTTTGCTTCTACAGTCCATCACCAGACATTCAGGGTTCTTCCTACTACCATATATTTATGTCTTCAAGGGTATTTTTTAGTTTTCTGCTGTTTGTATTCACTAAAGGTAGAGCTGTTCGGTACTTTCACACTCAGCAATGTACAAAAAGCATATAAAACCTAGTCATTGTTGTCAAAGGGAACAACAATAACTGATTCTGACCTGTAAAATGCAATGGGACAAATTTGGATGGTTTTACATTTTCTCTCCCGGCAGGTGCAGAGTAATACCTCAAAAGAACCATTATTTTGTGCCTTTATTCCAATGTGTACATAAATGCTTGCATAACCCTTGCACAGCTGCTGTACAAACTACTCATGCCACAAGTATTAGTAATCCTAACAGGGGAGGTTGCATGGAAAATTGGGGTGTGTATGCTAAACCATATGTACCATGCCCCTGAATCATAAAACCTCTGTTGCTGGAGCAGAGGGATCTTTGGAGACTGTGGGTCTTACAGGTCTGTGGAAAGCAGGATTATACACAACCCAGTTTCTCTCCTGTTGAGGCTTATCTTGTGCATTTAAATAAGCAGGAAACAGCATTTGGTCCACAGTATCTTAGTATGGTCGCAGCTTCTGCTTCTATTTATATTTCATTTCCATAGGATCAATTATTTTAACAGATTGAGTACATATTAGAGCCACTCAGGTTGGAAGTTCTGGGCTGCCGGGGTTGAGCTGCGTGAGGTTGCAGAGATACAATGTGCATTTTTTGTCTCTGGTTTTGCCTCTAAAATAACTTTCTCTATATCTGCGATGATTTATAGCAGTGTTTCTGAGCTGGTCTGAAACAAGATGGGAGTTGGAGATTTGTTTGATTCTCTAAAGCCCTAGCCACAAGACTCCCTTCCCGAGCTGCGCGGGGCAGCGCAGTCTGGCCCCGCTTCTCCGCGGCGTGAGGAAGGTCCCGGCTCCGCTCGGCCCAGGGGAGGTTTGCCACAGCGCGAGTGGCCGTGGGATGCCATCTCCCACAGCCTGAGCAGCAGAAAGTCGTTCATCAGAAGTTTATGCTGGAGGATTTTAAAGGAGCGTGAAGGGGCTGTTTCCTCTGGCGGTGCGCGTTGGCATAGCACCGTGTGAGCAGGCGAGGGGGGATTATTTACGCCAGCCGAGGACCTAACGTGGGGCTCTCCCGTGGCTCTGTGTGCAGTGGCTGGTGTTACTGCTGATCTTTCCGTGGAGGAGACTTCGGTTGTAAGTGCAATGCTGGAAGAGTTTTATCTTTCCGAGGCTGGGACTTCTAAGTTTTCAGTCGGAAAATTTTTGCTCCCGAAAGCTTAGCGTGTACTGAATTTGCTTTGTAAAGAGCATCTTTTCAGCATTCATCCAAAGCCTTTTCTGCAGTTGTCTGAGCCCCATAGGCAAATATATACTGTTAGACTATTAAGATAATTTTTCAGTTAAGACATCGTCACACTGCAAGCGGGACAATAGGAACAAAAACCCTTTTGTTCTGACTAAACTGTTCCTAATGACCCCCTCTATAAACAGTGGCACCAGCGGAGGTCTCAACAAGGCTCTTCATTGAGACCCCTTTCAAAAGGACAAGCAGAGCAGAACGTGGGGCAGAAACTCTCAAGAGTTACTGCATTTTACTCCGCTCTGGTGGTCTGACCACAAGAGAGAATCTGTTGTTTTTGTTGTTCAAGGCACCCAAAAAGAATAATTTAAAAGCATGGATTTCCACAATTAGTATCCTATAAAGAGTTCTAAATATTTGAATTGTCGGGGAAAAAAATGCAGAAGGAAACTCTTTGTTTGTTTGTTTACTTAAACCAAGGGGCTATGAAATAAACTCTGATGAGTTCCATATAAAAACTTAATATTTATTTTTTTAGATTGTCGTTATCTATTAAGACCATATGAAAATAAAAATGTAAAGTCTAAAGAAGTTAAGATCTTCACATTTGGTTTTGGCATATAAATAATCTTTGTGAATAATGCGTGTTTCTCATGAGCAGGGGAAAGGTCTCCGTTGTTTAGTTTCTAGAGAAGTTGGAGATATGGTGACAAACTGAAACCACTACGGACCAAACTCTTGTTCTTCAGCCGAGTGGCTACAGGACGCCCTGTGAGGGTCCGTGTAGCATAGACAGTGTCCTCACGCAGTTGAGGGCTGTGGAGATTATGAATCACTTCCTGATTATTTCTGTCCCTGTTTCTGTATTCTGAATACATCAGAAGAATGCACAGAAGACCTTCCACTTAAACCTATTTACGGAGCATCTTCATTGTGTCTAATTGAGACGCGATGATAGGTCAGGCAGCAAAAGTTCATCATTTGGATGATCTGGGAATTATACTGACTGCATTTGCAACTAGAAATGCCAGTTTCTTGTGAAAGAAGCTGCAGTTTGCATTGTAGCGTCTTATTTACTAGGGGTGTTTCTAACAAAGCATGAGCTACTGCTTTATTTGCAGCAGATAGGAAGAGATCGTGGAAGGAGAAGAGAGAACACCCATTAAGACAAGGAACCACAAGGCTAAATCATGGAGAAAAGTAACTCCTACAAGATTTAGAACACCTTCAAGTCTCTGCGATGTGGTGGGTGTCTGAGGGCACTCCACCATCTGTGAGAAGTGCTCAGCACTTCACACCTTTGGCTTTTGTTTTTTTGATTATGGGTAGCATCACACTCTTCCTTCATAGGAGAGTGGGAGGAAGGGTTTCGGCGAGTCCTGGAAAAAGGACCGATTTGTGTCAGTGCAGGGTGAAGGTCTACTGCCCTGTGACAGGATACTGAGAGAAAGAGAAATGTCAAGGAGATCTTTAAGAGTTTTCCAGTAGAAACAAAAGAATCTTTGTGAAAGATACTGTTAGCAAGTCTAATGGAAGGAATGGGGCTGTAAAATGAATTGAGAGGCTTTGCAAGTTGTTTCTAAGCCTCGAGGCAAGAACAAAAAGTTGAGCGTCTACTGTTTACTATATTTGGTATGTATGGAAGGGCAGTTTGGCCATCAAGGGTGCCAATAAAAAGCAGAGCCTAATTTGGCTCTTTACTGCGAGCTGTGTTGCACTAGGGATAGAGAAAACGCTTCTGGTAAAGGGCAGTAGTGAGAAGAGCCGAGGTCCATGTACACGTGCCAGTAGTTTCCGTGGATGCAATTTTGGTTTTCTTATTTGTGTGCTTGTAAGCGTTGTACCGAGCGCTGTACATCGAGTTTCAGGGTTAGATATGGCAACTGTGTAAGGTGCTAGAACGAACATACGTTATTAATTTTGACACATTTTTCCTCAAAAATCCACATGGGCATTGTTTTTACTGAAAATTTGGGGGGGGGGAGGGGAGAACAGACTAACTGTTCTATAACTAATCAGACTAATGTTTGTGTTTCAGACTTTCTGGATGCGAAGTCTGGATGGGCTGAGAAACCACCTTGTTTTCTGAATCTGTCTAAAGAAAGCTATGGGAATTTGTTTATGAGAATAAATGAACAAATAGATTTCTAATCGCATTTAATGTCATGTAAACCAGATTTGACTTAATGTTTTCACTAGAAACTCTCATATTTAGGGGCCATATTAGAGATGTGATAACTGAAGAACAGTGTTAAGGAGGATTTTTTTTCCCTAGTTTTCATATGATTACATTAGGATAAAAGTGAGGGAAAAGCAGCAACATGAACTTCATATTAACTTTAATGTAAATTTGCTTTCTCTTGAAAGTGATGAATCTGGCTATATGTGAAACTCCTGAGC
Organism: Merops nubicus; assembly: GCF_000691845.1. Lineage (NCBI taxonomy): Eukaryota > Metazoa > Chordata > Aves > Coraciiformes > Meropidae > Merops > Merops nubicus. Next base: position 8,696 of record NW_008581938.1, read on the forward strand.
CAAAGTACTCCTCTTACTCTTTCAAACAGTCTTGTGATTCTCTTACACGTTAATATTGTCAGTAGTTATTTCTCCCAGTGAAAAAGCAAGTTTTCAACCTACACTAACAACAGTAGGACACTGGTATATTGGTATAAAGCAGTAATCTTTCAAATTTTCTGGTTTGTAGACTTTAGCAGTATCCAATTATTTATGTTGTATCAAAGCAATCTGTCCTATGTACCATTTGGATCCCTGCAAAACCAGCTCATGGACCCAAAATGATTGTGAAGCACACTTTAAAAAAGCAATGATATAAAATAATACAAAATTCACAAATCAAATTAATTTTCCCTATGTAAGAGCTAAATGTGTCTCACTCTTCTAAAGGCCAGCAACTTGGATCAAGTTATAAGAGAAAAAAAAATCATTTGAAGAGTTAAGGCTGGTGCACTGAGAATTAGAGCTGTCCAGAAACAAACAAAAAATCTAGTATATAAAAAAATTAAGTTTTGACATTTGTTTTAGATTTGTCACAGAATGATTTAAAAAACAAAACATGAATAGAAAGAATGAGACATCCCAGAATAGCCAACATCCAGTGGCTAGGGTATTTACTTGGGCCATATCCAAGTAGTGCTTTATGGGATTTGGAGTAGACATTTGACATAATGTTTTCAACATTATTTTTGTCAGAGTCAAATTTGGACTGAAGCTCATTGAAAAAGAGCTTGTTTGGAGTCTTGTACTTCATAGGTGAAACTTAGTCACCAGGCTGTTTCATTACTCAGTCTCTCTTTGGCCTAGGGAATTTCTTTTTTATTTTTTATAAACAAAGCAAAGTAGCTGTATCAAGAATAGATGACAATTTCTCTGTTCCATTTGATAGAGTGCTATCATTTATTTGGCTATTCTTCTGAGTTTGGGAGTGAATAAAGTAACATCCATGTTCCTACTCCATTCTCACTTGGAACAGATTTTTTCTCGTGGAAATATCTCAACCTGCCTAACTGTATTTCCACGGAAATCAATATATTGCTTAAAAATATATATTTTTGTCAAGTTGACATTTTTCTGATGGCAAAAAACTGCTTTGTCCAAAAATTCCCAACCAGCTTTTCTGAGCTGGGACCTACCTGTGTGTTGTACAAACGTGAGGCATTTACCATTGGTGTTTTTGTAGGTTTAAGAAGAGGTTACAAGTGAATTGTGGGTTTGGATGATAAAATTTCAGTGTGTTAATTTGTGGGAACTTCATAAGGAGTATGTACAGTAAAAAGTAAAAAGGTGTTGATGACTGTCTCTCAGCTAATACTGAAATTAAATTAAATTCAGTATGTAGGGGAAAAAATCTGAAAAACTATTGGGTTGAAGTTTTAAGTCTTCTCCTTTGCTCTGCAAACGTGCATCTTTCTATCCAGTCCTTTCATCCTGGCTCCCAATCCCACTCTGAATCTCATCAAGCTCCACTGGCCATACGTGTTCAGCTTCTCTTTCTGGTCTAGCCTGTGCTCCCACCAACCTCCCACTATTTTGTATTTCTTTCTCCCTGCTGTCTGTCTTACACGTGGGCCTGACCCTACCTCACATGCACTTCCCTAGTGCTCTCTGCTCTTGGGCATTGTTGACTGTGAACTGAGACTTGCAAGTGGGCCAGGGGAATCTAAAGGTGTGTGTAGATTTGGAGAGAATACTATCTCCGTGCCTCAGCACTCTCCTTTCATTCATCAGCACAGCTCATTTTGAAGGTGTTTACCATTTCTGCAACTGGTTATTGGAAAGTTAATTACTGGGTTAATGGCCCTACTTAAAAACAGTTATCCCATTACTGTAGAAGTCAGTCCAGTCCAGCATGCCTTGTAATAAAGCGTGGTTACAGATATGTATGCAGTCAATGCTTTGTTTTCCTAGAAGAATGAAATGGAAATATATTTTGCATCAGACATTACATGTGGCTTGCCCAATTCCTCAGGCAGTTGAACGATACTGAACAATATTGGGAGTTGCTAGGTTTGATGTCACATGGGCCTCAGCTCCATTCCCTTGTACAGTATCAGCACCTCTAATCTTTCAACTTCTGAACAACTTGTTCAGAAGTGAAAATGAATGCCATGCAAGGACAGCAAAGCTATCTAAGTCATCTCCAGCCCAGGATTTGGTATAGCTCTGCTAGTTCACTTACTGAGAAATAAAATAGGCTAATTACCTACTGAGAAGCAGAATATATTAGCTCTGGTTCACTTTGCTTGTTCTGCTTCTAGAACGTGGTCTGGCTTGTTTGGAGGTAGCACAGGCAGTCTGAGCTGGTGCTATACACACTTCCTGTAATTTAGGAAGCGTTGGATGATGCTTTACTTTAGATGAACTATATAAACAGGATTCTACTGACTTCTGGTCAATGGAGATCCTATCACGCCTCTCAGTCTGGATCCCCAGGGAAAGTACTTACACAATCTTATTATTTGTCTGACCTAGTTTCCAATATGCTGACACATTTGTCACAGGTTACAGAGATGTTTCAGAGATACTACGTTCTTACCAGTTTTGCAAGAATTAGCACCTAAGCAGAGGAAGGAATCCTTATTAATGCTGCTGTTGAGGAGGAAGGAAGAATGCAGCAGTTCCTCATTGTGTTTGACAGCACAAGCCATTCGACTGATTTGCACATTGCTCTGATAGTCCCTGGCAAAAGCACTGCTTTATTCAGTTGCCAGATCAAAAAAGTCAAGGGATGGCTGGTCGAAAGATGCCAAGGCTTGCTAGGGTACTGCCCAGGGAGTAAGACATACTTCATGTTCCTGGGGGGAGGTGGGAGCCTGGAAGGCACAAGGAGGCTGGGGGCTTTGCAGTGGGATGTGGTAGAGGACAGGAGGACAACAGGGTTATGCCAATAGGGAAGTGTAAGAGATGTAACAAATCCATAAAGAATCAAGATTCGTTAGTTCCACTTCTCAGGGAATAATTTGTTAGGAAAACATTGAGGTTTTAATTTTGGTATTTTGGATACATTTACACGATGATTTAACCCCTCGACAATTCTGTGTATCAATTGTAGCTGGTACACTGCCTTGCTGTTACACAGCATGAATCTGCTGTTATTTGACCTGAAAAGATCATTACATGAGCTTTATTTGGTGTGCATTTAATAAAGTTGTAGCTGTTGTGACTATAACTCATGACTCCCATGGCATTCTGCAGTGGTGTAACCAGCGGTTAAGCATTCCAGTAACATCAGTTCAAAGGGAAGTATGAGGGACTCAAATGTATGCCAGAGCATTGTGACTTTTATTACTCCTCTCCTCCCCACTCCTCTGTTAGGAAGATACATTCTCTAGCAGGAGAACTGAGAAGTACAAAGCATCCTTAGACCTTGTAGTGCAAAATGTAAAAAGTGATGTTATCTGCAGAAAGTGGACTTTAGATTCTATCAGCGCACATTTAGCATAAAGCATTTCCTATGGTAATGCCTCTCACTTTCCCAGACTTTTAAAGGCTCCAAGTGGCACACAGGCTGCAGACCTCTTTGTAATGTTAATGAATCATCTTAATGGACTGTTTTAGCAGAAACATTCATCACCTTTTGTACCACAATGATTTTTTTTGTTATACTTAAACGGTTAAGTAGGCAATAAATGCCTATCAGACCAACCACTACGGTCTAGTAATCCACCTCACTATAAATCACCAGTGGATTATTATTGTCCTGTTTAATTAACACTCTTAAGGGATTCTATCGTTGGATAGACTTTCACCTTGCACTAAGCAGGCATTAACATTTGAAATCAGAAAAAGTGTGTTTCTGTGAAAAGTGTTAATCAGTGTGACCTGGAACCGGTGGCGGTGGGTGGATGAAATGTGTGCACGGGTGTGAGGCCGTGTGCCCAGGAGTGGTGCTTCCCTGCATCGCTTCCAGCTGAGGCTAAAATCAGACCTATGGAATACTTAAGATGTAGCAAGTGATAGTTTCAGTATCATTTGTATTAGATCTTAAAGATATTTGGCTATGTTTGATTGTAAATGGTAGTTTTAAGGATTTTGATTCCAGGAGTTAGGAAGGTGACTTTTTTTTGTGAGGGTGCATTTTGTGTGTAGTATGGGTTTGTTTTTAATTCAGTCTGAAGTGTTTTTAGAGGACTGGATCAAACCCTTTTCTTTTTCTGCAACAAAAGGTGAGGGGGGAATTCTGATCCTGTTGCTCCTCCGTGAACTCTCTTAAAACTTCACAGTCAGAAAGAGTAAGCTAAGCAGCAAGAGTTCCTGGGAAAGGCAGGGGGGTCCCTGGGCTTAGATCCTCTTTGCAGAACAATCCCTGCAGTTCTTTTGCAGATGAAATTCCCACACTGGGACACAAGCTTGATACAGGATCACCCTCCATATACAAACATTTTTGTACGTAGTACAGCTCAGTGCTGGGTTTCTCGGTGCAATATAAAGATGGCAGCTTTTCTTTTTTTCCTCTCCTGTAACACAATTTAATGCATTTGCTAGTAATTTCCTCATCTTTTGTCAAGAGAGAAAGACATTTGAAAAAGGCTCTTGTTAAGGCAGCATTTCCCATCAGTGAAATCTTATCCTGCTTTCTTTGATTTTGTTACATTCGTAACACTAGTAGTGCGCTGACCAACTGCGCCTTCTGTGGATGCCAGCGCTAACAGCAGTGACCTCAGAACACCAAGGGTTTGGTTTCCATTTCCCAGGCAGAGCAACTAACATGGAAGTGTTTCAAGATTTTCTGAGGTCTTTAAGAGTCAGAACTGGTAGCACAGCTCAAGAGACCCTGTTTCTTGTCTGCATGCAGACATGGTATACACATCTCTTTCCTCTTGGCATTTTTGTTATATTTTTTTCCTAGAATGGACTCCAGCAAATTAAAGAAAAAGTAAAACTACTAAGTGGAACGCAAACACACTAAATCTTTTAAATTAAGAGACTGAATCTCTTAGTATAAATTCGTTTCCTGAAACAAAACTCCAATTACGTAAGATTAATTCTTTCCTCTAAGATTACATGGATTTATTGACTAACAAAATCTTCTGTTGCATAAATGGAAATGTGCTGCTTAATGTAATCTGGTGATCAGAAGAAAAACCGTAGCTTAGCATTTTCACTGGCTGTTTTTGTTTCAGTTGCACACTAATCTGCCTGGTTTTATTCTATCTGCCTGGTTTTGTTCTGTTTGTAGCAGAAAAGGTGCAAAATGATTCACTACTGAACATGTGGGAAATAGCACGAAACACCAAAGGAACCTGAACAAGACGAGAAGTCAAACTAAGCTCATAAAGAGTATGTTGTCATTGCAGGAAGAACTGCAGTGACAGAAAACCAGAGTGTCTTATGTGCAGGACAGTCTTCTGAGGAGGTATGTGTGCATTGATCGTACAATAGATTTTTCAAATCATTTAACAGAGATGCACAAAACCCACACAGTTTCAAGTGCAGGCATGTCTTGAGAAGAATCTCCTTCGTTCCCCCTAGACACACCCTGGTAATTAAATCCATCACTGCCTAGCAGTAAGCCCCAGGGTTCAATCTTTTCTAGAGCACTGTTACCATCCAACATTTTAGCTCATACAGTGGGCAGCCAAGTTTTCATGTCTATGCATATAGTAGGACTCCTAGCCAATAATTCCTACAGTTTCCTCCTCTCCATCCCAATCTGGATATATAATGGCTTTGTGTTTGTTTGGTTTTCTTTTGATAGGTGAAACTTCAACGTTCCTTTCAGATTACTTTCCTATATCCTAATGCAATAACCTGTAAGAGGGTGGTAAGTTAAAATCTAATAAAATCAGGAACCAGTGCAGCTAGCTGGCCATAAGAAGCTGCAGCAAGGGTGGGTATTGAATGACTTCTATAGTCTGGCCAGGTTTTATCAGAACAGGTCATCAACATGTAGGCAGCCCAAACCTGTTCCACTGCTTCCCCATTGATTAAATATCTGGAAGCATTTACACGTATATCAAATTCTCTGTAATCTATTTTATCTTAATCACACCCAAGTTCTTTTTCAAGCTAGGGCAAAAAAGTTCCCTCCAGTGGTGAGAAAAGATGGTATATCTCCTTAAGGTCCTCCTGTACACTGAATTTCTTTGGAGCCAAACTATGATCTCAGCTTCCCATGGGCTAAAATATCAGTGGGAGTATATGGGAGGGAAAACCTGCCTTTGTATGCCCAAATGCTAAGGAATTTACTGATTTTTTCATTTAATTGCAAATTTGACATGTATGGGGGAAGGAAGGAATAGAGGGAGCGTGTAGCTTCCAGCCAAGTTTAGATGGCCAGAATTCCTTCTGAATCTCAGTACCTGTATCATCACCAAACCAAGACAGAGTGTCTTGCCTAGAATTGTTACCGGTGCTTCTCAATTAGGGATTTCCACTCTCCTTCCTGTGTATTTCTTCCCAGCCTATTTTTCTGCTCTTACTTGCTGCTCCAAATATTATCTTGCAAACGTCCTGAGCACTGTGGTTCAGGCTCCTAGGTGATTCTGTCTTTGCTTTTTCCCATTTTCCCCTGCACATCTTTTTTTTTTTTTTTCCCCCCTTTCTTTCCTAATCCATGACAATAGGCATCAGGGGAACCATCAGGGGAACCAGTGTGGGGATATATTAAAAATCTAAAAAACCCACCCAGCTGAGCAGCATGAGAAAGGTGCACACAGGCTGATTGTTCACTGTCTTGTTCATCACAGTGAGAGGCATCCTAACTAACTAGCAGATTGCAGGCTTGAGCACAAGCATCTTTGAGAGTGAGTAGTTAATCTGCAGAACTCTGTCACGGGACATCTTGTGTGATAAAAATGTGCATGTGCAAATCCAAAGAAGAAAAATTTGATGAGCACAAAGACACCACCTCTGGTTCCAGAAGTCATTGAGTTGTAATTAGAAGGCTGGGAGAGTATGCTGAGAAAGCATCTCTAGGTGCATTCCTTATACTCTTTTAATGATGTCCAGTATTGTTTGCTGTCAGAAGCAGAACATTAGGCTAGGTGGACTTTGGATTTACAAGTATAATATGTCTTATGCTTTTTATTAAGAACAGAGGGCAGGAGGAATTTAGCCCTTCGTTGTCAAACAGGACTACAAAGTGTTGTGGTGTTTTGTTTCCTATTTTTCCATCTCTTAAGCCAATCCAGGGAAGCACAGTAGATGTTTCTTATATTTTGTTGCCAGCTTGCTCTAAAAAGTTCATACAAAACCTCCTCTCATCAAGAAAATTTATGTGACAATTCACGAGTCTTTTCAGCAGTATTTTGAAGCACAGAGACGTTATTAAATCATATTTCACCTGATAAATTCAGTATAATGGTGGTGAGCTCTCAGGGATGACTTTCAAAAAATTAAATAGTTTCAAACACTAATTGATCTGATAAAGCAGAAATCAATATTTATATACCTCTAGTCATTACCTTTATTGCAAATTTTCTGTGGAGACAGCAGTCAAATGGTCACAAAGCCTTGATTTGCCTGTAGGCAAGTCCATGCATCAGGCTTTAGCATTGTAGAGATAATTATGTCACCCATGTTGTAAATGTTTTGCATTTCTTGAATAGAGAGTCTGTACTGAAAATATTAACCACTGGTCTTGAAAATATTAACCACTGGTCTGTGGAAAATGAAAAAAGGCAATGGAAAGGAAACCAATTTTCTCACTGGGTACTGAAAAGCTGAAAGGTTGGAACTGGATTTGGGAAGCACTAAAATTAGTATAAGCTGTCTGAAAAGTGCTGGTAGATTTAAAATCCTAAGGGAAAGGTGAAAACTTGTTGGTGTCACAAAGTGCCTTAAATAGAGTATCTGCAGTTTAAATGATCAAAATTAACCCCTTTGCTCTGGCACATATGTTCCAATGTGGTGTTCTAAATAGATAATCAGATAAATATTACAGTTGATGTAATAAATACCTGAAAGTGCCTGTAATAAATACAAGAAATAACCTGTCTTGACTATTCAAGTAACTGCTGCTGGTTAATTAGCATGTTCACATTGTTTGGGCCAATGGATTTTTGTGGTTTCCTTTCAATAGTTCTTCTTTTCTTTCCAACATTTTTCTTTATCCTGTTGGACAAAGTGATGCAATGGTGCTCAAACAATTCAATGAATTCATTACAAAAAGCTAATTTTTGATTTAAGATGATAGTCAATATTACACTGCAAATTAAGCACTTCTGGTTTTCGCTTGTACAAAAAGAACTCAAGGCTGTAGATGTTTTTTATCTGGACTTTAGTGAAGCTTTTGACACTATTTCCCACAGCATTCTCCTGGAGAAACTGCCTACTCATGCTTGGATTGGCATACACTTCACTGGATAAAAAATTGGCTGAATGGCCAGGCCCAGAGAGTGGTGGTGAATGGAGCTGGCGGCCGGTCACAAGTGGTGTTCCACAGGGCTCAGAATTTGGACTGCACCCTCAGAATATCTTAAATATCTTTAATCTTTAATATAATTATCAATTATCTGGATGAGGGGACCGAGGGGCACCCTCAGCAAGTTTGCAGATGGCACCATGTTAGGCAGGTGTGTTGATTTGCTTGAGGGTGGGGAGGCTGTACAGAGGGGTCTGGATAGGCTGGATCCATGGGCCAAGGCCAGTGGGGTGAGGTTCAAAACATGGCCATGGGTCGTGTCCGTGTACTTGGCTCACAACCATCCCCTGCAGCACCCCAGACTTGGGGAAGAATGGCTGGAAAGCTGCCCAGTTGAAAAGGACCTGGGAGTGTTGATCCAAATCTGGCTGAATATGAGCCAGTGTGTACCAAAGTGGCCAAGAAGGCCACCAGCATCCTGGCTTGTGTCAGAAATAGTGTGTCCAGCAGGACTAGGGCAGGGATCATCCTCCTGTACCCAGAGCTGGTGAGACCACACCTCAAATACTGGGTTCAGTTTGGGGCCCCTCACTACAAGGAGGATATGATAGTGCTGGAGCATGTCCAAAGAAGAGCAGCGACGCTGGGCTGGGGAAGGGTCTAGAGCAAAAATCTTATGAGAAGCAGCTGAGGGACCTGGGGTTGTTTAGCCTGGAGAAAATGAAGCTCAGGGGAGACCTTCTGGCTCTCGACAACTCCCTGACAGGAGGTTGTAGTGAGGGGGGGTTTGGTCTCATCTCCCAAGGAACAAATGACAGGACAAGAGGAAACAGCCTCAAGTTGGACCAGGGGAAGTTTAGATTAGATATTAGGAAAATATTTCTTCCCTGAAAGGGTTGTCAAGCCCTGGACCAGGCTGCCCAGGGCAGTGGTGGAGTCTCCATCCTGGGAGGGATTGAAAAGATGCTGCGAGACATGGCTTAGAGGTGACCTGGCAGTGCTGGGTTAACAGTAGGACTTGATGACCTTAAAGGTCTATTCCAACCAGAACAATTTTATGATTCTTTACCAAAAATTGGCATTCTGTCAAAAACTAATTGCATACAAAGATTTTTGAACAAAAACGTAGCACACAGGTAACATATATGCACATAACATACCTGTGTGATAAAATCTGTGTAATAGTGTAATATGTATAATACTGAAGGCAGGAGATATCTGAAACAGTAAAAAAACCCAGAGAATTGCAATTTTTATTTTTTAAATTTTTTTAAAAAATTTTATTTTTTATTTTTTTCCAATTGTAGTCATAGTGGAGTGTTGTTTTTATAGTTGTTGAAGGCTTTTTTGTTTTTGAAAGAATGCCTGAAAAATTAGTAACATTTTTTCCTCATTTTCAGCTGAACCTCCCACGCTGTAATTTATGGCCATTGCTCCTTGTTCTGTCACATGGCACTGCCTACCAAGAAGAACCTGGCTGTTCTCTCTGTAACTACCAGTCAGGCAGAGGTAGGTCCTTGGCCTCTTCTTTGCCAGGAGAAGCAAGCCCAGCACCTTCAATAGAGGGATAACTTAGGTCATGTGCTCTTGGCCCTGAACATCTCAGTAACTTTTCTTCCTTGTCATCTTGAGGTGACCTTCCCCAATTTTAGATAGCTTAAACAGCCAAGATATCTAAAGCAAAGGTATATTTTTGCATTATACTTGGCTTTAGAGAAGTTGAGTTGTGTGCAGGATGCTCCCGTGACAGAAGCTCCATCCTTCTATTACCACACAGACAAAAGGAGAGTCCGACAGGTTTTTCCATGGATGAATGACTGCTGCATCTGTGCCCTGGGGACTGTAAATAGCTCCTGGAAGTCAATGCAAACACTCTATTACTCATCTCACCAGTAATGAGTGACAATGAATGGAGCAGAAAGATGAACTTTACACATCATTAGCACCAATCTGCCTCTCTGCTTTTATAGGCCAGGCTCTTACCTAGGAAATCAGTTGACAAAACTTACAGGTTTCTATTTTTAAATTACAGTTAAAATAAGTATTTGTGCTGTGCAGAAATCTTTTTCAAACATCAAACCCATTTGGGGATTTTACAATTATGAAAACCGAAAGCACTTATTGATAATCATTTCTTAAACACTCAGCAGAAATATTTTTATTACAGTGATTTAGCACGACTGACCTCAGTATATAATTTAATATATTTATTACAAGTTTGTCATCCAAACACTGAAACACCTTTTCAAAGTAAAAGTTTACTTTCAGTTTAAATCTCCATCAGAAGACTGAATGATTTGTAACACACACAAAAAAATCAACATTATTTTTACGCCATAATAATAGAAAATTAGTTTGAATGTGCTCTTGGCCCTGAACATCTCAGTAACTTTACTGAGTTAAGTTATTTGCAATAACTTATTTTGTAAAACAGGCACTGTTTAATTCATGAAATGAGAAGTTTTCCACTCAGTTTAGAAATCAGTTTGAATCTCTATAAATATTGGCTTTTCCATCATGTAAATGATTTTATTTTTTTTTTAATTCTACATTATCAGTAACTAAATCCATTTGATGTGAATACAATGACCTCTTTGGTTTGTGTTGTCTTGTTTTTTTCTCTACACAAGGAGAATAAGTACAGTATGAATTCAAAATAAACTCCTGAGAAATGCACGCTAGTGAAATCAAATAATGGGCACAGAGTGCTATGAGAACCTTTTGGTCAGTCCTCTTTCAGACCTCCAGTCTCTGAGTTTGAAGGTTATGACCTAGTTTCTCAAAATATATTCTAACAGGAAAAAAAAAAAAAAAGTTTTCTTCCTTAATCCCACCTGTTTGCTTAATGGAATTTTCCTATTTTGTCCTTTCTTTTTCCTGTTTCGTCCAGTTGTAGCCTGAGAGATGTCTAGTTTGGCTTTCCAACTTCTATTTATCATTTTCTTCCTCCTAGCCACTCTTTTGGTTCTCTCCAGTGTAACAGTGACATGAAAGGGTTTAGGTAATAATCCTGTAATGGATTGCTGCACCAGAATGAAACCTCATTTCTTTTTTCCCAGGACTCCCTGGGAATCCTTTTGCCACAGCCTTTTTCTCCCCAAGGAGATTATACAAAATAGTTCTTGTGGCCATTCATTCTGTCAGTGTGAGTGGACAATCTGATTCCCATCAGTTCCCATGGGCAGAGCCGTGATTCCCAGAAAACACAGTCAGCACAGCACTTCTTAGAACCTTTGGAACTACTTCCAAAACCCAAGCCAGACGTGCCTATATTTCAGTGGTGTGTCAGTAATCCCGTACCTACACAAATCTGTAGTGATTTGGATCCTTCCAGACAACTGATGTGGTGTAATTGTCTTCCTCCTATTAATTATTCAAATTATCATTTCATTGCTATTATGTTTGTGTGACTCTGAGCATTTATTTCCCTGTGGCAACTTTTGCTTGGTTGTTTGTTGGCAAAAATAGCTTTATAAAAAGTTTTTGCCTTTCTCTGTCAGAATACATAACATATATATGTATATGAATATTTATTTTAGATTGTAAATCTTTATAATCAAGAGTCCTTGAAAAACTATAAAAAGTAAAAAATGTTTTAAAAGTATACAAAAGGCAACATTTCATTTTTCTTACTACTGTCCTTACATTTATATTGTTATTTGTTTGGTGAATCCAATTTTCTGTAAGTAAATCTACATTTCAGGAAATGTCATCTCTATAGAATAAACAGGAATTAACTAATTTTAATAGAAATTTTTTTTTAAAGTCAAAATGATGATTTTGATGTATTTGCCATCATAATATTGCTGAAATAGCAAGAAAATCAATTTACTTAAAGGAACAGTTCTCTGCTGCTTGAATCTTTGAGAAGAGCTAGCATAGTGTAATAGCAGCTGTTCAGCAACACCAATTATTTGCTTGCATTACTTCACTAAAATGAGGCACTCTGTCATTAAAATGAGACTTAGGAACTGGTTCTCCTGATTTGCTGCTTAGAATTCTATAATTTTGCTGAGGGTATGACCTCATCCAGCTCTCCACACCAAATGAGAATCTGGATCGGGTGATGAGCATGTTAGTTTTCCTTCAGGTGAAGTATCACACTTTATTAAACGTCTGAAAGAAACCTTCAGCTTGATGTATAGAGAAAGCTTTAAATATTATTTTCTTCGAACTAATGGGTGGACAACAGCATCTTCAGCAATGCCAGTTTCTGCACCAGTCATTTTTTGCTCCTTCTCTCTGACAAGTTAGGGTCCTGATCTTGCATTCCTGGCACTCTGAACTCCTTGTGACTGGATCCAAACGTGGAAGCATTCCAGCACAATGCATGAGAGACCCTTTAACAGCACAGAGCAGAGGACATGCAGAAACATATTGAAATAATAAATTAACACTACGTCAGAGTTTTAGAAAGGAACTCTCTCTGGTAACAAGTGCTAGACCCACCAGTCCTTCACCTGTGCCTAAGGCACAAATGGGATTTTAAAATGCAGAACAGATACTGCTGACAGCAAGTGGCTATTTATTGTTTATGCAGATTAATGAGCTAACACTAAAAAAGCTTGGCCTTTGCAGAGGCATGGAAGTATTGTATACTTCTTTCTAACAGCGTGCATGATGTTATCAGAAGACTGATGACTGAGATGTGAGATCCATCAATCAGAGACTACAACAAATAATTTCATTAATATTTTTGTACTGACTTAATTAGCTTTTTTTTTTTGTTTAAATGATTTAGTTAAGCTGATGAAACATCCTGTAATGGACATAGCCTTGCAGATGTAGAGATGTTCTTAGCATGTAAGTAATCACAGTAAATATGTCTTATATGAGTAAATTTGATAAACAGTCTTAATCAATTGCATCAGGATCTGATTGAAAGTCCCCTGTCTGCTTTGCCATTTTGCTGCATGTTTTATATCAGAAGAAGAGTATTCTTCTGTAACCAAAGCCAGGCTTTTTCCTCACTACAGATACACACGGACACCGTGCATTTATCTGTGTGGGAAGTGACTGCAGTAGCCACTTCTGAATGAGCTATCCTAACAGCTCCTGTGTGGATGCTACAGCCTGGAGGAGCCGTGGGTCAGACAGTAAGTAGCTGCAGAAGAGCTTATTCTGCAGCAGAAATTCCAGTCGATTTTCCAGCGTAGAAAAGCCCTTAGTCCACAACTCCAAACTCATGTTTGTGCCAGAAGATTTTGTCTTCAGAGAATAATATAAATTTGTTCTATTCCATTGTTTGAGGCCCAGATTCAGCACTGAAGTCCCTTTGGGATCAATACACAGGATCAGCTGTATAGTGGAGAAGTTTGTATTTATGTGCACAGACTCTATAGTTTTATTAACCAAACATTTAATTAACACCTTCTGTAGCTGTGAGCAGTATACATTTTTGGCTATGGGACATCCTTGTGATTCTTCTGGTCCAGTAGCTTCTAGAGCCCAGCCCTAAACCATCAGACAGAAAGTTGCCTGTGAGAAGATCCAGCAAGTCAAACTCAAGGCAGCTGGCAGCTTTTATCTCCAGCAGGAGCAAAACAAGACAAAACAGCAAAACCTCTTTCCTTCTTCTATGCCCAAATACAGGACAGGGCTTGCAGCAGTGACATCCAGCTGACACATTTGAGTTTGCTCTGAGTACAGAGAAAAGAGTGTTCTATAAATACACAGAAAGACTAAAAAATGGTTGAATGGACTGAAAATGTACCCTGGAAAGGCAGCATGGAGAAGTCTTCACTGAAGGACAATTAACAATCTCACTGGATCCAGAGCTACTTGTACAACAACTCAGTGAGACATGTTTTGGGTTTGATTCATTTTTATATTTGAATTATGGTTTTTCTTTTCTCCTCCAGAAAAAAACCCAGGCAAGCAAAGACATCTATGCTGTTTTTTCATTTGCTATATGTTTTGCTGAGCCTTAGGACCCTCAAAAGCAAAGGTTACTATTTATCCAAAATTACATCACAGTGCCCCTGGCATTTTTGTAGTGTGGACTAATTAGCATTAGTAGCTTAATTAAAATCGCCAAATGTATTTTAAAGGATGACATAAAGTTGATTTTAATCTAGGCTTCCAAAAATGAACTAGAAGTCTGTTAATCAGCTACCCACCCTTTTTGTTATTTCTATGGCCCCCAGTACTCGGTGTCAAGATAGACTCCTATGTCATCCTCTTACTGCACTTTACCCAGGCGTTATTAAATGGGTAATAGCAAAGGTCTAAAGTCCATCCCAAGTTTTACCTGTTGGCACAAATCTGGGGCCATGACAGCACTCGTGTAGCATTCACATAAATGAAAGAACAGATTTTGGCTCAAGTATTCTTAATGTACAGCAGCTGGCATTTTTGGGTTTACAGAGCGAAATCACACCTGAGTTTTCATGCTGTCTAGGATTTTGCCAACAAAAGGAAAACAGAAAATAAACAAGACATTTTACCTTTTGAAAGCCAGAAGAAATGGTGCAGCTGTTTCCAAGGCAGCTGTCACATGAACACGGGATAGAAGACATTCTTGCTTTCCAGTCATGTTTCAGCACAAATGTCTTCCATTTGTTTCAACATATTTTCCCTTTAACACATTTTTTTAATCAGAATTTTTCCTAATAACATGTTTATTCAATGTTCAGTTAAAACCAGATTTGGATTTTTACAAGTATATAGCTGTTTACAAATCAATTCATTAGATATTATTACTGCTTCTGTGGTATGACATGTAGCTACCTGAGAACTTGCCACTGTCGACAAGTGGTTTTGGTCAGATTCTTACCACACAGACAATAAGAGCAGCTGATTTCTATGAGCTGCCAGAGAGTGGAGGGAGTTGGCTGTAACTCACCCACAGTCCCCTAGCCTTATTATTTATTTAGCTGCTATATAAGCATTTCAGCCCAGGTTTTATTTTTATTCCTTTTCCAAACAATGAAAAACGGGGTGATAGGTGTTTAAATCTCTTCAGAAATAGACAGGCAATAGGTGCAGAGGATGGCAGCAGGTAGTCACCTGATCTCTTTTATTATTCATCTGTCATGGGATTTTGGTATAAAAGGCAGCAGAGAAAGATTTTAACATTTTTTTCCATAATATAGAAAATTGTATTTATTATTTGTATGTGAAAGGCCTGTAGGTTCTTCAAAAGCAAGACAATGTCTGTTATATTTTTAGCAGTCACACTCAGCACAGGAAGGACAGGGACCTGTTGGAGTGGGTTCAGAGAAGGCCACAAGAATGACTCAAGGGCTGGAACCCCTCTGCTGTGAGGCCAGGCTGAGAGAGTTGGGGTTGTTCAGCTTGGAGAAGAGGAGGCTTGGGGGAGACCTTCTTGTGGTCTTTCAATACATAAAGGGGACCTATAAGAGAGACAGGGCCAATCTTTTTAGCAGGGTCTGTTGTGACAGGACAAGGGGTAGTGGTTTTAAACTGAAAGAAGGGAGATTCAGGCTAGATAGAAGGAATAAATTATTTCTGATGAAGATGGTGAAACACTGGCCCAGGTAGCCCAGAGAGGCGGTCGATGCACCATCTCTGGAAACGTTCAGGGTCATGTTGGACAGGGCTCTGAGAACCTGCTCTAGTTGCAGATGTCCCTGCACACTGCAGGGAGGTTGCACTAGCTGAGCTTTAAAGGTCCCTTGCAACCCGAACTGTTATATGGTTCTATGATACCTGGAGGCTTGGATGTTTCAATGTATTTTTTCTATGTTCCTCCACAACGTGCTCTTCAAAAGAGCAATAAAATGGGTAGAAAGCCTAACTTCCCCATAGAAAAATCCTGTTCTCATTTTCATCTAACTTTTCCAAGGCTTAGTTTTTTTTGTTTTTTTTTTTTTTTTTTTGTCAGGTAGGGTATATGCCTAGAGCCCACAGTTCCTGTTTTAAAACTGGCAAGTAGGAGAAGCTGAAACAGTAGATTTGACAACAAAGGGAGAATCGGGCTGAAGGAGGATCCTGTCGTGCTCTGAGACCAGTTTAGGAATGAGAAATAGTGGCTATGATAGTACTGGGAAATCTCAAACTTCTGAGCATGTTAAAAAATATGTCTGTGAATGCTCATTTGTGTAATGTTGCCTGTTTGCAGCTTAAATTGTTGTCAGCCAGAGTGCACATGGCATTTATACTAAATTGGGGAAAACCATTCTTTTATTTAATTTACTTTGTGGGTTTTTGTCTCAAATACCTGTCTTGCCCTGTCACCCAAAATACATTACAGCCCCCAAAAGGATTAGAAAATGTTGGATCTGAAAATCACTGTGACAGAGGATATATGAAAGTTACTTTTCCTTTTAAGAAAGGCCTGTTAGAGCTTATTTCTGGTTGAAAGATAAAACACAAACAGAAGGGATGGTAACAAAACCCCACTTCCTTTTATGGTGGTTTGGCTCCCTGCAGAATAAATATTTTACAGGTGTTTCTCACTCCAGAGCTAGGTAAACTGAAAACGTGTATTACTTTGGGGTTTGGGTTTTTTTTTTTTTTGTTTTAACCGACCATGTTAGCTGGAAGAAGGTGTCCCATTTGAAGTTGTTAGCTGTTAGCAGTGAATGACTTTTCATCTCCTGTTTCTCTGGGCTTTGCTCATTAGAAAAAGATCAGTAACTTTCCGTGTAACTGGCAGGTGATAGATCTGGCTCCAGTTTTGTCCTCACAGTACAATCTGTTGGCTCACAAAATGTCTGTCCTTCCAGTGATTGTCCAGATCACAAGCAAGAAAGCCAGAAAGAAATTGAACCTTGGCGGAACACAGTAGGCACACTCCCTAGAAGCTCTTAAATGGCTGATGGGCATTTTTCCCCTCTGTTCTTATTGTGTTTTTTAAGAGTCCATCTCTCTCCTTAGCACTCCTATCTGGCCTAAATCTGCTTGTACTGAATCACTGGCTTTTACAGAGATCTCCCTTTTCTTTTTTTTTTTTTTTTAGGCTTGAGTGAAGGACTGAATTTCACATGCTGTTTGACACCAGTTGAAAATAGGCATGTTGGGCCCACTGGTGTGCCTACCAGTCTGGTACAAGAACGAAGGACAGACATTTGGAGGGAAATACCACAGCAATCATGAAAACTGAATGTAAGAGACTAACTGCATATGAAAAGAGGAAAAATCGTAAGGCATGCAGTGAAGAAAAGGAAAAAGCATGCATACACTTCCATGTATTTTATACATGATTTGCTTTACTGATGCAGTTATTTATATATGAGAAATCAGTAACAAGCTATTTTAAAACTTGGCACTACGATAAATGCACATTTTTGTTCTGTGTAGCTCTTTTATTGTGTAGAATATAGAATATAGTGATAGCAACAGTTTTTGATCCAGGCATGTTCTTCCTCAGCAGTTGCAGACAGACTTTGAAATTGGCATCAGACAGCTCACCCAGACGTCTATGTTTATAATGGGAGAAAATCTTAAGGAAACATTTTGGAAACAAGGTATCTTTTAAAGCAAACATATCTGAAAGTGTTTCATTACCTACTGTACTTGTTTTACTGGGGACTAGTGAAATCACGGCGTTAAATTCAACAGCTTCAAAGTAGTCATCTTCTCTCTGCCACCTGTGGTGCCCTCTACTGCACATCTTTGAAGCAGCAAGACAAACACTGAGCTGTATCGGCCACATTGCTTTTTTACACATTCTTCTTTGCATCTTAATATTTAATAACAGTTACTTATTTGTTTTCCTAAAAATTTTCCTTCTTTTATATAAAAAATGCAGTCCATATTTGTAACTTATGGGGTTTTTTGTTTGTTTGTTTGTTTGTTTGAAGCAGTTTTAAAAGGGGAAACAAATAAAGAAGAGGGCGTTAGAAATTAACCTTCTAGTTCATTCATTGATTGTAGTTAATTTACTGGTCATATTCTGGATAGTAATTTGTGTGGCTATCTATATGTGTATATATATACACTTAGATATATGAGTGTAATATGAAGGTTGAAGCATGGAAATTTTTGTTCGTGTTGCTTGGTTTTCAATCTCTGTTTTGTTAACTCAGGTATAGACATTGAGTATTTTGCTTTTGCTTTTTCTGTGGTTGCTGTTTGCTGAGGTGAAGAAGAGACAAGTCATTAGATTGCCTTCTCACATGTCGATGTATATAGTTTTGTTTGCAATCTCTTGCTAGGGGCATGATATAATTTTGTCAGTGCTATATCAAACAAAACAAAACAAAAGTTGATTTTGATGTTGGAAAGAGCTACAGAGATTGTGCATAAAATATTTCCGGAGTGATCTAAAGGTACCTAAAGGCCAAAGACTTAAGATGAAAGATCTGAAAATTTGAATTTATTAATGCCTCTTTCTTTTCTTGCCTCTGTTAATTGAAGCACTGTGTGTTCATATCTTCATAGCCTGAGGTTTTCCTTGAATAAATCAATGCATGAATTTTTTAATTACCCACCCAAGCTGGATTTGGACAGCTTACTCTTATGAGTACCAAAGAAGAAAGGTTCAGGGGTAGTAGCTAAAGGAACAGCAGGAGAAACCAGCTGCCTCCAACATTTTAAACACTATGTCATCTAACTTGCTAACAACAAGTCTAAGCATCACAACATTTGAAGTGCTGTTGGCAGTGAGATAGATAGAGTGCAGCTTCCAATGTTACTGACTGCTGTGCATGAAAGAGGATAAATGGCATAAAAGGCCCTGGTGCATTCTTCTGGCCTTCACGAGGCCTCTCAAAAGTATTGTGTTTTTTTTTTTTTTTTTAAGTCACAATGAGTTTAAACTTCTTGAAGTGAAAGACCACAATTTTTGTAGGAAAAGGTGAACACCTAGAGACAACAGGTAAAAAGTGCACCAAAATTATAATCACAAGTGAGGTTTCTTCTCAAATTCATAGTCTGTCTCTGGCTGTGTGTCCTCCATTTTGAAGGGATACCCTCTGAGGACATCGCGTGAATCACAGAAGTCCCGATTCAGCCATAAGCTTACAAAATTTAGCATTTTTTCTTAAATCTCATCTTCTTTGGAATCTGGTGATTCATGACTCATTATAATTGGGAGGTTATTTGTTGTTCAGAACAGAAGATTTTAACAATGTATTGAGAAAGATTCAAAAGCATATCCTGAGTCTATTCTAAAACCTCAGAATGTTGAAGGCAAATGATAAAAGTAGTGTTAAATCTTTAATTTCAATAGAAGTTGAATTTGGTTTTTGGGAAGGAAGCTGGTTTTACAACACATGGAGCTTTCAGCTTTTTCAGTTTTCCTCCAGCCGTTAAGAACAGTCCAGAGAAGACATTTGATACTGAGGGAAAAAAATAGCGGAGGACATGGTCAGTCCAGCCCTGACAGGAGGACCCTGGCAGTTAGGGTGGGTGGGGCCATCTCCTGTCTGTCAGTGAGAGTGGGAAATGCCATTGGCCAGTCAGGAAGAGTGGGACAAAGCCATTGGTCAGTCAGGAGGAGCGGGAAAAAGCCACTGGTTAGCCAGGAGGAGCGGGCAAAGGCCTCAGTCAGCCAGGGGGCAGCGCCAGCTCCCGGCCGGTAAAAAGGGCGGGAAAACCTTGGCTTTGGTTCCTGCAGAAATCTTCCGCTCTTTCTCCTAGCACTATGTTTTGACCTCAGGTCACGAGTTTTAAGTCCAGCCTTTTCTAATTTCTTTGGTAATTTGTTTTGCCTCTTTTTAGCATGGCTTCCTCCCTCCCAGAGACCTTGGATTCATCTGCACCAGCCCTGACGGAGGGCCAGAGTGTGTGTTCCACTGAAGTGCCAGCTGGGAACAGGGCCAGCTTCAGGGAAACAAGCTTGCCTGGTGATGACAGCCATGTCCCTAGGTAAAAGACATGAAAAGAAGCACCCATATTCTCTTTCTGTGGTAAACTTAAGCAGGTAATAGACTGCTGCACCTAATGGGCTTATGCAGAACTGAAAAACATACTTCCCTGGAAAAACACAGGGGACAAGGGGCTCCCACACTGCAAATAGGTTCTCTATCCACTCAGACATCTTAAAAAAATCTGTATGTACAGACAGAAATATAGAAAAACTGTGACAAAACAAACATACTGAATTTCACTAACAAAAAATATCTCATTTTTTCAAAAAATCTTTCTATACACAGTGTATCAGCCTCAGACACTAGAATGGACTTGGAGCACCTTGAAAGTATTTTAAAAGGAGAAGTATAATAATAATAATGATGTCTTGGAGAGTTTTTAGTCTTTGTGGCAGGGTGTGAGAACTGGGTTTTGGAGTGTGCTGGTTTATTACAATGAAGATTTTTATCTGTAACTGTTTCTCTTGTGTCTCTATATTGTTTGCTTGCTAAAGGTGCCGTAATATTAATCTTCTATGTTATTAATGTTGATCAATTCTTGTGCTATAAAGAAGCAAGTATCTACTAATGCTGTAACCTGTTAGCAATATGCAGGCAAACCCTCTGAGATATACAGTACCTACGCCTTCTCAGTTAATCTCTGCAAAAAGAGACAGAATTTCAGCATGGGGTGCACAGAGAATTGCTGTTCTCTTCCTCCTATTTTGCTGCAGTTACAATTTCTGTTGACCAACAAATTGGGAAATGGGGATTGGAACAGAAACCTGGACTTCCAAATTCTGAAGCAAACTTTGAAGAAATTTGAAATATTAAGGCAATTACAGTGGACAGACTCAAATGAAAAGTAAAATATTTATTGAGTATCAATTACATTGTTTAGATTTCTTATCTCCCTAGCTGTTCTTTCATCTATCTGCTTCTATGTATTTTTATTATCTTCAACACTAATTTTTCTTATGTTGGAGGTCTGCACCACAGTCAGCTTTGCTCACCTATTTCACTCCTAGCATTTGCACATTTGCACACCAGCCACCAATTTCCTCTGTGCTTGGTGGAATTTCTGTTGTGGATGTAGCAGTGAGAGGTATAATTTTAATCTGGAGGAAGAGTCTATGAACCTGAAAGTTAGGGTATCTTAGACTTGATCATGAAGCTATTATGCAGTAAAAAATTAAACTACATGTTGTCTGCATGACCAGGCCTTGTATTATCATCACTGCAAATGCTTCACTGGTTTACTTTTGGAAAACCATTAGTATGTGTCCATGTTTATTCATCTGAAAAGCAGAAAAAAATCTTACATTGTGTTTGTTGCACAGTTTAATATTATTCAATGAAAATGTTAGTAATACTAGTAGGGTTTTTTAATACAGAAGCTACTACAAATAACATTTTGAAATAAAAGGTTAATATTTTCCAAAAATTGCTTTCAAAAAATGATAATCTGGTTTCAGCAGAATGAGGAGTAAGTGGAAGCTGAGCTACAAAATGGAAGAAACATATTCAGCTGATAGAAGACAGCTTTAATGCCACTTCATTATTGTTAAAGGAGACTCATAGCTAGGTTTTAAAAATCATTAATTTTGTAACAGTGGGATAATTAATTTTGTGTGGCATGCACTGGTATTGACTCTTCTTTGTATATCACTTAATCACAAAATTTGACTTTGTTGATAAAACTAAAGTTAAAGCTAAATAAGATAAGCTAAAATAAGTTTTGTCTATTCTTTTAATTCCTACCTAAACTTGTGATGGTATATAGTACACTTGTAATTTTCAGGACAGCTGAAATGTTGGAGTCAGATTGCTTATGAAAATAAAAAGCATCTGTCATAACACTCAAGCCAGCCTACAGTTTTGCTGTAAGGGAACTGCTGAAGTTTACTTTGTCTTTTTAGGTGAAAGATACAGACTGTATTCTTTTCACAGTGCATCTGTTGAGACTAAGCCTTCATATAATTAAAACCATTAACAGTTTGTTCAGGGCAGCAGATCAAAAGGTTAATGTGCAATGGTACAACAGGAAGTATTTGTATTCTTTGACATTTTTTAAACTTAAAGCATTTAAAAGCAGCTTAACCCAAATCATAGCCAAAGCCAATATTACATCATTTATAGTAAAAGATTAATCATTAGTCACAAACCAGCCAGTTGGTCTAAAAGTTCGGCTGCTGAAAAATTCGATGGTTTTGGTATTGAATAGAAATGTACTTTTAATTGTCTTCTCAGTCCAGGCATCTGGAATGGAAAGTCAAAGATTTCAGAGAAATTGAGCAGAACAAAATTAAAAGCCAGGAGTTCCTCCACATTTGAGAAACAAATATATCCTTGAAGCAGTTTTGGATGACATGATTTTTGTAGGAGAGGGAACAGATGATCAAAGCTCAAAGTTGAATTAGAGTTTATCATATGATCTATAACATTGATTTTCTTTGTTTCAGTTCTAAAGTTCTTGAAGCAATCGAAAATGTTATTCAAGATGTACTTAAAAGTTTGGCCCAAAATAAAGCACCTGTTCTCACAGTGGCTAGGAGATCAGACTGGAGGAACATAGAGTAAGTATTGTATATTTTAAAGTCCTGCCTTATATTACCATAAGTGCCATGAATATAAAGTTGGTTATGTAGTTTCCAGAAAAGTTAATCATACATAGTTCTATAAGCATTAGAATCAGTAAACAATTTGACTTTTTAAAATGTAATGAACAAATAAAGAGTAATGCTTAGTAACCACTCTGAATGAACAGGCATTAAATGACATGTACTGAACAACAGCAGAGCACAGCATAAGGAAATGTAGAAGCATTATTACAGGGGTTAGAAAGGAAAGGGAGATCCTATAAGCAATAATTTTCTGGAAGCAGTAGAAAGTATAAACAATAAGTTCTGAGAGAGAAAATCTGGCTTGAGCTGGAAAAAATTACTAGCAATTTCATTGTCCTGTGCCTTTCCTGTGCTCCTTCTTTTCTTTTTCTCTGCTTTTCCTCATGGTATCTTATTTCTTAAAATGATAGCGATAAACTTTTTGTCCTTCAGAGAAGATGCATCTCACCTCTTCCTGTTGTGTTTCTTACCTCCATGTTATGTTCTAAGCTCATTACTAGCCAAATAAACCAAACCAATTCTCTAATAAGTTATCTAAATTTCAGATCTAATGCCAGCTTATTTAGACAGGATCAGAGAAAAAGCTGCCTGTCCTCCTTTATAACACACTTAGTGATTTGTAGAAGTTGTTTGTGTGACAGTATTTTTCCAAGGAACTCATTTAAACTGAAAATACCTGAAACTGAGAGATCAGTCGCTTTCTCTAATACAGAAGCAAAAGGATAAAATCTATTTGTTGCCTTGTAAAGGCTTTGAGCACCAGTGGGTTAAAGGATATTTAGATTGATAAGATTGCAGAGGTGCTTATGAGTGGACACCTTGCACACATTTGATGTTGAGGAAGCACAGCAAACCTTCCACGAGGAACACTATGGTGGAGTACACATTTAATGAGAACCTCACATTTCTGTCCATCAAAAAACCTGAGGGGCCTGAAGGTAACCAGTTACTGAAAGACTTGTATGTCCCAGGGAATTTAATGGTTTGTGTCTTGATAGTTTGACAAAAATGTTTCACTCAGATGTATGTAAAATTAAAATACTATAACAAAGTTTTGCAATTTTTGGCAATCTTTGGGGAAATGGCATTCCAGACTAGAAAAACAAATGTGAGATGTTGAGATGTTAATTGCCATAAGAACATGGCGGGGGGGCCGGAGGAACATTAAAATTAGAACAAGTTAACATCACAGTATGTTAAAAATAAGACTCATCAATCAGATTAAAAAAGTTGAACCATTATTTATGGTGGAGAAATGTAATCTCAGATATGCATTTCCATGGAATAGTGACCTCTATTCCGCTTTAATGCAGCAGTTTTAGAATATTAAAATAAAATTATATGAACAAAAATAAAATCAGAATGCCAAAATGTAATATGAGTGGAAGCCACAGTGATCAGGTTCCACATCACATCATGTTCCTTGGTTAATCTGAGTGAGTGATCCTGCAGTGCCAGTTCCTGCTTTCCTCCTGCCCAGTTCCAGTGTAGGAGGGTGCCAGTGAAAGGCACAAATATCCGTTGTGGAAAGCACAAATATCCATGAAATGCTGCAGCACAAAGTGGAGAAAGTTTGAAGCTGGTGGGCGGCTGCCAGGCTGGGCTGTTCTTATCACTGTCCCCTCACACACGGGCACTGTGGAGAGTTCTGCCACCCAAAGGATGAAGGGAGCAAAACTTCTGACAAAGAAATGTAGAAACATTACATGGTTTTAGATAAATTTATAGTCATTTTACCACCAATACTTTTCAAAAGCACATACAGGACTTGGAAATAATAATAATGCTTTAAAGACAGGAGTCATATCATAAGGCACTAAAATAATTTTAAATAAAATAATGACGTGTCTTTAAGAAAACTGTTTCTTTTGGTGACGTGCGGCTTCAGACATGAGAAGGTAAAGCACAAAACAGTGCAGCTCATTTAGATTAACAACTGTTGTGGTAAAAATTGGTTAGATCAACAACTGCTACAAGAATAGGATGGACCATGCTTTTGTTTCCAAAAGTTAATAATGGAATATAATTGAGTTATCCTGGTAATAATTTAAGGGTACAAATGAGACAATATTATTCTAATATGAAATAATAACACTTTTTCATACATTCTATATCAGAAAGTCACTGTGTCAGGCTTGATTTGTATTCTAATAATGATTTGCAGGTTTTCCTGTCCCTTATTCCTTTGTTTTCATGCTAAGTAATAACTGATGCTGATACATTAACCATTATAAACAAGTATAAAGTATTTTTCTTGTCTCTACTTTTGTCCAGAAACTTATGTATTTTAGGCTTAAATTCAGTCTTGAAGCATCTTCTTGAGAAACTCTTTCATGTGTTGAAGGCACTGATTGGGTGGGGGGTGGTTCAGTAGGGTTTGAAGGGGTCAGTGTGGCAGGTGATGACTGCTGCCTACCTTCTCCCTTTGGCCACTCCAGCTCCACCCAAGCTGAGCTTCTGTACTGAGTCTGAAAACAGCACTGGCATATTTGACTATAGGAAAGGGGTCTGAGTCTGAATTGCCTTGCAGAGAACAATTTCCATGTGCACAGTAGGTTTACAGTTTTATTGTATTTGTTTGCACTGTATCAGATTTAAAGATTCTGTAGGTCTGCAGATGATACCACGTTGTACTACAAAACAAATAAGAAGTGACTGCCTTAGTTCAGCACCAAGATTTGGTAAGTTAAAGAAGTCCAAAAGCAGAATTATTTTTTTTCCTTATATTTTAGTTCAAAACTTTGAAAAAAAACCAAAAACAAACAGAAAAAAAGAACAAACTGTAAAAAGCTGTAAAAATGTATTACGCACTGTGATCTAGAAGTATATGGGTAATATAACCTGAAATTCTGACCCGCCCTTCAGGTTTGCTCTTCTCTATTAAATTATAGTGAGTGACAGTGAAATCAGTACAGCTTTCTTACAGTTTCTACTCCCTGAATGAATGTCAGCTGAAGGCATATTCAGAAGGTCTTAATGTAAAAACATCAGCCTTCTTCAAAAAGCCAGCTAGCAGAAGAATCTTGGAATGTGGACAATAAGCTAATTTCTTTTTCTAACTCAGTCATCTAATTTCTTGGGCTGGACAGCAGGGGATGAATTCCCTCACTTAACTCCATCGTATTTTTTCTAATTGTGCTACATATTATTTGGTCTATTGAGCAGTACATTCACTCTGCATGTTCACAGCACGTTAAACACATTTCAAAGTTTTATTTTGTGAAACACAAATATGGGTCAATATAAAGACAAATTATTGTACATGAATTTCTGAAAATTGAGAAAGTGTTTTAAAAATTTCTCTTTTCAGCTTTGATGCTCAAAATATTATCTATGATCTATAAGATGGTGCAGAGCAATACTTACGCAACTAAAAGGTAATACACTACAGCTCAGTAATTTCAAATGAAGTTGTATTTTAAGAATGTTTCTGTGAAAAACAGCCTGTAGGATACAAACCTGTAGAATAAGAAGGCCAACAGCATCCTGGCTTGTATCAGAAATGGTTTGGCCAGCAGGACTGGGACAGGGATTGTTCCCCTATATTCAGCGCTGGTGGGACCACACCTCAAATACTGGGTTCAGTTTTGGGCTTCTCACTCCAAGAAGAACTGCTGGAGCATGTCCAAAGAAGGGCAGTGAAGCTGGGGAAGGCTCTAGAGCACAAGTCTTATGAGGAGAAGCTGAGGGACCTGGGGTTGTTTAGCCTGGAGAAAATGAGGCTCAGGGGAGACCTTCTGGCTCTCTACAACTCCCTGACAGGAGGCTGGAGCCAGGTGGGGTCAGTCTCATCACCCAGGGAACAAGTGACAGGACAAGAGGAAAGAGCCTCAAGTTGTGTGAGGGGGGGTTTAGGGTGGACCTGAGGAACAACTTCTGTCCCAAAAGGGTTGTCAAGCCCTGCTAAGGTCAGTGGTGGAGTCCTCATCCCTGGAGGGACTTAAAAGCTGTGGAGATGTGGTGCTGAGGGACATGGTGTAGTGGTGATCTGGCAGTGCTGGGTTAACAGTTGTACTTGATGATTTTGAAGGTCTCTTCCAACCAAAACAATTCTGATTTTACAATACTGGATTCCTGCACATAAAATGCTTTAGTTTGGTCTGATTATCCATGCCCTCCACAAAATCCTCATGAGCCTACAGCTGTTTCAGTATTATAGTTGCAAATACAATATTTTATCTTGACAGAGATATATATTATTCAGATACACTGCTGTTTGGTAGCCAGAGTGTTGTGGACAATATAATCAGTGACATTTCTTGCATGCTTAAGATACCTCGGAGAAGTCTACATATAGTAAGTGGCTTATTGTGAACATTTTTATCATCATTTCCAAATCACATAGATTAAACTGAAAGCTGAACTACAAAGAAAAGTTATCAGTAGGAAATACGTAGTTAAAGTAAAATGTGCCATTTGTGCAAATGAAACCTAATTGTCATTTATCATAGCCCTCAAAAGGGTTCCTTTTTCACAGAAAATTTATAGAATTTGCTTGCTCCAGAGAGTCTGGGACAAACTGCCAGCTCCAATCACAAAGCCTTTTGCTAGTGTCTTTTGCAGTGCTTAAGCTTCAGAGTTCAAGACATCTGTTTAGCAACTCATACTCAAACGTTTTGCTATATTGGGGGTTAAATGAAAATTTTGAGTAAGGCAGAGAGGTAACAACCTTTCAAATTTACCTTTATCCCATGACTTACAAGAATTTCTTTGTATCTAAAAACTGCAGTTGTTAACGTAACCTATTTTAGGTATGCCTTTATGGCCATGGTGACAACCACATAGCTCAGTGTTTAAAAGGTTGATGGCAATCAATAATGGCTTATTACCAGTCAGAATTCTTTCCAGAATTTTCTTGTTTTGCCTGGGCAATATAGTAACATAACAGCATGTAACTTCTAATTTACTAAATAGAACTTACTTTTTTTTCAGCTGTCTACAACTAAAGGTTTTGTTGCCGGTAATTTAAGTTACACTGAGGAAGATGGTACAAAAGTGAATTGTACCTGTGGAGCAACAGTATGTATTATAGAGCAGTAACAGTATTTCATAGCATCTACCTTTGCATGATACCCTGTGCTTCTTCTAGCTCAGGTTACTGCATGCACTTATTATACAGACCTCTGCTTTACAACCTGAGTGAAAAAAAGAGAGATAAAAAGTATAGCTCAACTGTACTGCAATTCTGAAGCCCAGCTATATTCTCACCAGGAATATATCCTTTGGATATGTTTTTTAGCTTCTACATTCTACCACAGGAGCTTTGCAGAGGAAGGTGTATATATTGTGTATCTTGGGCTTTATATTACAGTGTTCAGTCAAATAAGTGCTCTGAGTCAAAGAATCTTGGGCACTCTGAATGTACTTTGATTGAAACATACATAGGCTGATTTCTGGCAGACTAAGAAAACAAGTCTCACAGCCTAAGTTAGCATACACATATGATCCTCAGTGAGCTGCTTCTGACACACTGGGCAGACTCCTCTAGTAGCAACAACACAGATGAGAGACTGAACGAAGCCTCTACAATGAAGAAAAAAAAATAATCTTTCTGGACCCAAATTATATTCTCATTTACAGAAGTTTAATGGTGATTCTCTATCAGCATAAGAGTTAATATTGCCTTCATGTGCCTAGCACTGTACAACTAAACATACATAATATCAGGCTGTTTGGTCTCAGGATTATCACTTATACAGGAACTGCAGATATTAGAAGGGTTTGTGTTGTCCACTAATTTTATCAAAGGTGGTACTGAGCTAAAGGTAAGTTTATAACCATGGTTTCATAAGAATGAAGAGCCAAAAGCGGTTTGAGGAGATGAGATCCAATTAATCTGGTTCTGAAAGAATTCCTATAGCTGTGCAGAATATGAAAGCAGGAGCAGAACTCAGACTTTCTGATTGTTGTCATGATTTCCTGGAAAATGTGTTCATTGTAAGCCTGGGTCGGTAGTTTCAAAATGGAAAGATAACCTTAGCTGCCTCTAATACTTCATTTTGAAGCAGAGCATAAGGTCCCCTGTTATTAAGGCTCTTCTACAGCTCTTCGTATTTTCATTTGTTGAAAATACGAAGAGGTTGTTCCACCCTGGCACCAGAGGTGATTTAGCAGTCAGAAGTAAAAACAGACCACACACTTCAACTTATACATACTGTTTTGCCAAGTTCTTCCTCCAGTTCCTGTTTTCTCATCCATATGCTTGCCAGATTGAGCCAATCCTACTATGAAATGTAAAGCAAACATTACTATGTCTTCAAATTGTTGCTCTAAAATATTTATAAAATCAGGTTGCAGGTCAATAATGAAAGGCTTTCATGGTCTTCCTAAAAGAATACTTAAACGTTTTAAGTATTAAAAAACTGTATTAAGTTGCAACTTTCACATCAAGCTGACTTTTTTATGTCTAAGAAATAAAAGAATTAGTTAAGACATTGTTATCTCTGTAATGTCTGTATGATGAACAGTGCGACTGTACCACAAACACTTTTGAAAACTCTCTTACACAACCATGCAAGAGAGCAGGATACAAATGATTGAACACGCTTACAGAAGAGGTGAAAATGTCAAGATTGATCTTCTATATAGAAGATGGATGGTTGTTTCAGGATGTAATTGTGTCCTTCATTACCTAATGTTGTTATTTTAAAATATATCATTTTTTCTATTCAAAATGATTAATCTCACTTTTGTTGTTTTAGGCAGTCACTGTGCCATCTAATGTTGAAGGAATTAAAAGTATCCTTTGAGCAAGAACTCTCACTGTAGACTGAAAAAAATAAAGTAAAAACAAAGAATACTCCAAGTTAAACAATGTTCTGGTAATTTTTTCTTTGCTTGTTGGCTTGGAAATTGAGTCATGAACACTGCTTTTGGCTCCAGAACAGGTATTTTAGAGCATTTAGTTTTGACTGATTGGTGAGATGGCTCGTTTTACATGCAGCTAGCCTTAACGGAAAAGATTTAATCTCACATGCCAAATTTATGTTAATTGTAGAAAAAGATGCAACTTTTCAGAGACTCCTGGATGATGACTTCTGCAATAAATTGTCCCCGTGTATAATGATTACGGTATGCATCTTACATTTCATGTCATCTAGCTAGATGAAAGAATTTAAATTATGCTTTAGCATTGTAATGGTGCTCCAACTTGAAAAAAAGACTGCAATAAAATTCACATAAAACATGGCTAACAATTTTAAAAAAAATGTATTATCCAAATAGAAATGCAAAATACCTATTCTAAAAATTTAATTCCTGCAAACATCAGCTTAGAGCTTTGTAGCTCATCAACATCATGTGCTGTTGCAAAGTAGCTGCCTCAGTCTCAAAGAGCTTAACTGTTAAATAACCTTCTGTCCTCCAGGACCCTACAATTAGCAGCCTCAAATGGAACAGAATTGGTTTGGTTTAGATTGTACTGAAAGAGCCATGAAGCCTGGAGAATTAAAAAGAATGCATAAACAGAATATTTGTTCTGGGACAAATTTGGCCCACATTGAAGAAAAAACATAGCCCCATATTTTGGAGAAGAAAAAATTTGACTTCTTACACCAACTTACACAGATACCAGGGTACCTCTATATATCAACTCCCAGACCTCACAAATTAACTCCCTAGAGGAATGTATGGTACTTCTACAGTGCCTGTAATCCAGAACATCTGCCGTGCTGCTCCACAGCCTGTTCCTCCTTCTCTCTTCCCAGAGCCAAAATAGGAGCATAGAACTTTCCCTGCAAAATAGCTGCTGGGGAAATACTTCTGCCAGCATTTTGTTTGTTTGCTTGTTTTTAAATGGCAAATGCAAACACATATGTAGGCAGATGCTGGTTTAATTAATTTAAAACTGTGTTTATTTTATTTCCTTAGGGAAGAGGAGTACCAGACCTTAACACACGACTTTTTGTCAGAAAGCTGTGGGATTCTTTTCAGATTCCTATTTTCACCCTTATGGATGCAGATCCACATGGTAAATCTGTAGAGGTTCAATGACATAAACGGAAAGTAAAATTTATTTAGTATGTCTTTTATTGGTTTTATGGGAAGGTACTCAGACCACAGAGATCCAGCACTATCAGAAGGTTCCTCAATTATCTAGGAGTATGGAAAGAGTTTAACTGAAACACTGGTACTGGCTTTACATCCCTATGGAATACACCCTGACACTCTGTGATGATCTGTTGTGCTTTGAGGTATTAATAAGAATCTTACCTTCTAAGATTACCTTGTTACAGAATTCACAGATCAGATCAGAGCTAGATTTTGAAAGTACATGTGGGCCTAAAAATGAGTATAAGGATAATGAGATTTTATGATTTCACTGATTTAAATGGGAGTTAGGCACTTTACCACTTCTGAAAGTCTCAAAAGGTCTCAGCTCTATCTTTGCAGAGTTAAACACCATTGAAAATGTTGCTCTGTCAAGAATTCAAGATTCTGGCTATACTATTCCTTTTATAAAATGAAAGGAAATAACAGGAACTTTTGTAAACCTTGCTCAGTTTGATATAAAGCAAAATGTTTCACTACTTTATGAACCTTAGGCCAGACAGACAGGAAGAAAATAGCATGTTTGAGCAAAGTGAGTCTTTTCTTTGTTTTAAAGTTGTTCACGTACACTTACATTAATAACCCAGCACTCATGTCAATAATTTACAGTTGTGAAAACTAGAAACTTCAAGTCTGATGGCAGCAGGAATAAAGTTAATCTTAAAACAAGTCCATCACTTGCTGGACATGCTATTCCATTACATCAGCAAAAGGTCTGAAATTTCCCTTGTTTCATGAGGGATTCCATGTAGGTGTGATTCCATGTGAGTGTGTATGCCTTAGTTTGAAGCCAGAATCTGAATTCACATACATGCAGTGTAGAAAATCTCTTGTGTATCTACACTGATTCCACTTAAAATTAGGGAGATTACTGCAAAATGAGAAACAGCTGCTCAAAGCAATAGTATTAAGAGATATGGATTACAGAGGATAAAGACAGACACCTTCCGTGATAAATGTTGGACAATGTTTGAAAGAGCTGATTATCCCCGGGTTTGAATTGACTTAAACATTTGAACTGGCATGAAACATTTAACTATATAAAGGTGACATATTATGCTGAAATTCTCATTATTTTGACATACTCTAATTGTAAGCCACAAAAAACCTTACTAAAGTCATAACTGTTATGCCATAAAATTGAATTCTTAATGCAGTCTTCTTAGACATGCCCAGTGTGCAGATAAACAGACACCTGACATTTGGTCTTCTGCAACCTAGGTGTAGAAATAATGTGCATCTACAAATACGGATCTGTGGTGAGTATAATTCCTCCACTTCAGATACATTGGTTGTGTAGCTCACCCTTGAAGATGGAATGTATGAAATGTTACAGCTTTTCTTGCAACGGTTGCTGTCTTTTACCATTTTGTCTCAACACAAAGACATGGGTTTTGACCTTGTGTATCTGCAGAAACAGCTTCTTCTTGCAACAAAAAGAAACTGGATAACAATGACAGATGTTTCACAGTTTGCCCCTCCTGCACAGGCAGGTTTCAGGCAGTCCAAATAGAAAAGTGTTCTCCATTTTGCTTTATTTCTGCCTTAGAAGAGAAATGAAGGCTGGAGGGACCACGGGAGGAGGAAGACATAACTTGTGAGATGGGTGATTCTCCACAAAATCATGTTATGTTGGTAAAGATTTTGGTTTGGGGTGAGAATTTGCTTATGGCTAGATGTGTTAGTGTGGAACGTTATGGAAGGGGAGGCAGAGGGAACATGAGGGCACTGCTGTGTTACATTGCTACAAGACAAGGTACAGGAAGACGATATGGAAGGCAGGCAAACTAAGGTGAAGACAGAGGGTGGGAGCACATGGATGAAGTGTTCAGTAGAGCAATGGAGAAAGAACATTCAAAGTAAAAACATAACACAAACTTCAGGTTTTTGATAATGATGTCAGAGTTCAAATATGTCATAACATATGCCTCGAGAACATCCAGGGAGACAGAACTCCGCAGTTTTCAAGTAAGATGTCATTCCTTCAGCTCTCCTACAAAAGTGTGTAAACTGATAAAATACCATCTTCCAGAATTGAATTAAATTGTCAGATTCCTTTGAAAGTTTATTTTGTTCATTTACAGAGCAACAGCTCTATCAAAAGAAACTAGAACATGTCAAAATCATTACAAACAATGGAAGTATTCCTTTATACAGCATGTAGTTTAACAGTGATACTTTGCTATAGGGTGCTGTAGATGACAAAAGTTTTCATGGATTCTAAAAGCAACCAGACAAAATCAAGTATTACACCATCACCACTTCCAGCTTGGAAAGCTGGAGTCACAAACTGTTGGGAGCAGGGGGAGTATTCTGAGAAGTATCATTAATTGCTTATTTTTTTTTACACCTTCCCCTAAGATATTTACTGTAGTCATGATTTTGGACCACATGAATCTTTGTTTGGGCTATTTTTATATGATGTGATGCAGTCCAGTAGAAAATGTCCAAAATTTCCAGCAAAATTTACAGGTTTGATTGGATTTGATTGTCATTGCTCTTCCTGGCTTGCTTTTTTTTTTTTTTTTGGCAGACTCAATATAGACCATAAAAAAAAAATAAATATCAGACTAGACCAGCTGAAACTGGACTAGTGTAGAATGTCATAGGCTGAAGGGTGCAAATCCTGGCACAGGAACGGCTTCTGGCAAGGGGATATTGTGAGCAACACTTGTAGTGTGTTCTCCTCTACCATTCTGACAGTGAAAATACCTAATTATCTTTGTAATAGAATCTGACCATGACCTCAGAAGGCATATGTATCTCAAATAATTTAAACTAAAAGTCACTGAATGTTGTAGTTGACCTTTCTTCTTTCAGTCAATGTCTTTTGAGGCCCATCATCTCACCGTTCCATCTATAAAGTGGCTTGGTCTCCTTCCATCTGACCTTGAGAGGTTAGTTATTTCCCCAAAAGAAACAGAAGTTTTCTTCTGTTTCACAGACAGGAAATGCTGTCAGACTTAATGCACAGAAAGACAACTGACATTTAAATCCTTTATTCTCTTCATACATTATTTTGGCTTAATATAAAGAAATAAGTTGGAATAAATACTTTTTTAGTATATAAGAAAATTTAACAACTTTATTTTCTTTTCAGATTAAATATACGCAAAGATGTCCTGATTCCATTTACAAAACAAGATCAAAATAAGCTAGCAAGTATACAAAAGAGACCTTACATTGCTTGTCAGCCAATGTGGAAAAAAGAAGTACGTATAAACCTATTGTTCCTTATTTCTTACACCCCATGGGACAAATCCTATTGTCTGCAGTCCTGTTCCTCTCTGGGATGACGAACTCTTAGTGTAGCAGAACCAGTAATGTTTTGCAGCCCTAAAAGGAGGCAAGACTGAGAGAGCCCATGCCCTGGGATGTCTCTGAATCCATGGGCCTCAATGGCTCACAGGCCAGAACTGGCAGCATTTTAAGCTTTCCTGCCATTAGTCACCTGATGATCACACAGGGTTTTACTGTTTTCCTAAATATTACAGATTATATTGCATCTGTACAAGTTGGGGAATGCTTACAGTTTACTCAGTACTGGACCTCTAACCTTGCACGTAGCTCTAGCCTGTATAATATCAGGTGTATATTGTGTGAAATGGTTAGAAAGGAAGAAAAGGTGTTGTGTGTACCTTCCTGCCTGTTTACACTCATCTCCTAAGTTGTGTTCCTGGGAGGTACACACCAGAGAAGACATGAACGTACACAAAATGAGTCTCAGCTCAGTGACAGGGATGTTGCAGCACCTTTTCCAGTAATACTGACCTTACTGTTCTACATGCACAATCAACAAGGGCATTTCTGACTGAAATAATTACCTAACCCCCAGTCAGGCTGTTACAGCATCACAGGTTAATCTGTTCCTTTCTTAGCTGGAAATTATGGCAGCATCTAAACTGAAGGCTGAAATTCAAGCTTTGACTTCGCTTTCATCAGATTACCTTTCCAGAGTCTATTTACCAAACAAACTGCAATTTGGTGGATGGCTGTAATTGGTTGTTGCAAATAAAATGTTTTTCTTGATTTTATTTTGTTGCCTGCTCTTAGAGAAAATGCAGAGAGAGGGGAGTACGTGTCAGCTTCTTGTTAAGTTTATCACTGTGTCTAGATTATCACTACCTTTTTTTTCATCTTTCAAACCGTAAGAGAAATTGCTTCCATTCTGGGGCTTCTGCACTGTTAACAATGCCAAATGCAATGGTGTGTACATAAAAAGATAGGGAGATAACATTTTCTGACCAGAAAGAACCTAAGTTCAAAAATGTATCAAGAAATTGCTTTGACTTCTGTCTTATAGCAGAAGATGCTGCTGTACCAATCTTTTTAATTTTGAAGAGGATAAAAAACTTTGTTTAAAAATTATTGTACATGCCTCCTGCTGGAAATTATTTTAAGTACAGAATTGTGGCATTTTCTGTTTGCTGTAAAATGAGACTGAAGAGACAATTCTCCATTACTGTGTATCTCAAGAAGCTATAAACGTTCCAGCAACCAAATGACAAATAGTCTTCAATGAACAAGCAAGCAAGCAGCTGTTACCGATTAAGAATTTAATAACCCTGTTAATGATGCACATCATAACAGAACCCCCTGTTCATTTTATTTAGTGAGCTCTACAACAGTAAAAAGAAGCGGGAAACTGGTGATTAAAGTGCACGATAAATTTTACATGAGAAAAACAGACTGGCCGCATTGAAAATACTTCTAAAATTGACCTACACAGTCATCAGCAGGGATCTTACAGATCATATTTTCAGTAAACTTACATAGTTGGGGCTTTTTACTACTGTCCCACCAATTTTGTGCTAAATTCAAAAGGAACTAAAATTCCTTTCTACTTAGCTGGCCCTATTGCGCACACAGCGAGCAAACAAGAAGGAGTTCTGGCGGCGCCGAGCGGGCTGATGACCGCGGATCAGGCGGA
>NW_008581939.1:0-4316 GCF_000691845.1 Merops nubicus
CTTCTCGCCGCCTGGGGCTGGGGTGGCCGGGGGGAGGGAAGCGTGTGTGTGCGCGCTCTGTGCTCTCGCCGTTGCCCCTCGGCTGTCCCCTCTGAAGCACCCTAAAATCGCGCCCACCTGGGGCTTGTCCCGCCTCTCGGCAGCCCGCAGGGCTGAGGATTCGGGCCGGTTCTTTCCCCACCGGGTGGCGCGGAGTAACTTTTGCCTGTGGGGCCCTGGGGCTGAGGTGAGCGGGCGGAGGCGGGAAACGGCCCCTCTGTCCTGAGGGCTTCCCGCCCCCGAGTCACCTTGTGGAAGTACTTCAGGCCGAAAAGTTAGGCACATGCTGTCAAAACGTGCCTCTTCTCGTTTTCATGCGTCTGTTTTCCAGGGAAAACGCGGTTTATTGCTACTGCCGCTGTAATGCGCTTGAGTTTAGCTTCTAGCAATGATTAGACGGCGTGAAACGTTTAGAGTATGGAGGCTCTCAAAGCACCCTTCCTCAAGAAATATTTTTTCCTTTTATTTCTTCTTAAGGATCCTCACCCTGCATAGGCTCATTTTCTAAAACCCCATTGTCAAATCGCAGAGCAGGAAAACCGTGGGACAAGCATTTTATGCAGACCTTTGCCATATTGATCACTTGGAGAGCAACTGAGAGAAATTCACACAGTAGAAGTGAAATATTTACATCGGCTAGGAGGAAATGCTTCGTGCCTGCTGTGTATACAATAATATAGAAATGTATAAGGAGGAGGGGAAGAAAAAACCCAAAACATGCTAGAGGCTCGTATTTCAAGTTTCCTTTCTTTACTCTCCTCTGTGACTTTGAACCCGAGAGAGCATAAGACCAGCTTGAAGGATAGAAGTCATCCTTTTTGTCTATGGCAGGAATCATGTCCACATTTCTAAGGAGAAATTGGGGAAGCAAATAAATAGCTCTTTGTAGATCAGCTGCTCCTGTCAAACTTCTCAAACAAAGCAAGTTTTGTTGCATACTTTTTTCTTTCAAAACTGTCTTACAAAGCATATTTCTGTAGTTAAGGTGAGGCAGTAATTTTTTACTGGATGTTTTAAGTTTCTGTTTTCAGCAGGGAAGATATAGTTAAAGATTTTCAGTCATTACTTATGCATGGTCAACTACAACTGTTTTTCCCTGTGCAAGTCCTTAACGCTGCATGTCGTTACTTCACAAAATGATTGTTCTGTGCTAGGGGCAGACAGGGAAAGCTGGAGGTTCTGGGGAGTGTTCCTTTTACTCCTGCTTGTATCTTCCAGCTCTGGCTATCTGTGCAAATTCATAGCCTGGCTCGTGAGCTCAAACCCTCTGTGAGGAGGAGCTGGAGACGAGAGCTGCCGGCACGCTTTCATTATCTTAGCTGTGAGAATGGTGGTCTCCACCAGTCCACTGATGTTACTGAATGCCAACCAGAGCTCACGACTCCTGGTGAGATTTTTCTGTCCATGGCAGCATGTTTGTGAGCGCTAGCTGGCCAGAACTCGGTGTCTCTTTGCCTGGTGAGAACAAACAGCATTTGCCAGTCTTCTGCTCCAGTAACTGCTTTCCAGCATCATGCTGATGATGCTGGCCCTGGGTGTTTTGAGTGAGATGGGCAAAAACAACTTCTGTGCTCATGGTTGGCATTGCCCTTCAGCTTGTAGCCCTGTGTGACACTTCTAACCAAGTATACCTTCTGTACTTGAGAGGAAAATGGTAGAAGCTCAACTTCATTCCTTTGTATCCAGATTGTAATTTTGAAATCAAATCTTTTGTTACATCTGCTTTTGCCTTTCTCAGGAACTCCTGAACATGTGTAAAGCTGGCTATGCTTGCTGGCTCTATTCTTTTTCATGAGGCTCTGAGTAAAATTGTTCTCAGCGTTTTATATTCTGAATAACTTTTTGAAAAGAAAAAGCACTGATTGCTAAATATTGAGTTCAAACCCACTGACAATACGCGTGCTTTTCTTAATTACTTTCTTGGTAATTAAGGGTTGGTCCATGTTCTCCCAGGGTGGATGTTGCTTGAGGACAGCTGAAACAGAGGAGGAGCAGGACTGAAGTTGATTTCAGAGTCTTAGACACAGGACTGCTCTGCCTGCAGACTTCCAAAGGTGCTTCATAAAGCTACAGGCAGAAAACTCCACTTGCAGCTCAGGCTGTTGGAAGCCTCTTCCACGAGGTTGTGTATGATTAAGATTCAATTTAAGTTCTCGCTGCTGACTCTCAAGAGCAACGTGCTATAAAACCTTCATATAGAGAGGAACTCATGCTTTGGAGGCACAGAACTGGCTCTGTAACCTCTTCAGCAGAAGGCAGCCAAACTTCTCTGCTTTCAGGCCCTGCAACCTGGCAGGCACAGGCACACGCTCCCTCAGGTTCGCTTTCTGTAGTACTTCTAACACACATGTGAAATACTTGGTGTTTTGTATACCTGAAGATTGAGTAATGGAATTAAGTGCCTATCTCTTGTGTGTAGTGTTAATCCTAGTAACAGTAGTTTTACTTTTGCATTTGTAAATATCTAATTAAGATACTAAACATGAATAACGGGAGCAAACTGGCTTTGTCAACTGAAGAAACTTCTAACACTCTCAAAAACAGGTGAATCAACTTATTTTGGTAAGGAAGTCTGTGGTCAAAACCTGCCTTTGGTTATTAGGCTGTGCTGATTGTGGCCTGCATAGTTAGGAACCTTTATTTTGAAAACAAAACAAAACAAAATTCCCAAACCTGAAACCCAGTGAGTACTTCTTTATCCCTTTTTTAAAGGTTTGATCTGAGGACCACTTTCTATGTTCAAGTTCCTCAGTCCTCCTTCAACTTGAATAATATTCTTTTTGTGTCCACCTAGTCCTTTATACCAGAGGCAAATAATACAAGTATAGCCCTTCCCTGCACTCCTAAAAACCCTTGAATCATCCAAGAGCATTTATTACTGATTAATGTGTCAAGAAAAAACTATTAGCATGGTAATAGTAGTACATTTCCACTGGTAAAAACAGGCCCAGAAACTTGATTCGCATATGAGTGTTGTGATAGGCTCTGCAGATTTGTTTTTTTGGGGTTTTGTGTGTGTATTTTTTTCCCTTTCCTTTTGGAAGGGGAGAAGCTCTGTGTCTTATGCTGAGCTAATCCTAAGAGTTGATGAGGTGGGGAGGGAGAAGAGGATGTGGATGTAAAAATGGGGTGCAGGGTCTTGCTGAAGCACTGGGGTTGTTTGCGGTGCTGGGTCACTGGAATGTGTGTTTTTTCTTATCTTACAACTTAGTCCATTTATAGCAAGGTCTGAAGAAGAGTGAAGTTGGCAGCAGCTGTCATAATTGTCCAATCTTTGAGGCTTTACTTTCACTAAGTGTCTGAAAAAAGACCTGGTAACTTTCTCAGGAGAAAATCAGTCATCTATGTGTGTTTTAGTGTGGTAAGCAAGAGTGTCATCTTAATGCTCAAATAAAAATCTTTAAAGCTCAACCTGTACTGCTCACTTGAAACCCAGGTTCTGTTTTGCAGCACTTTAAATCCAGCAGTATGGTTTGTGCTGCTGCTTGTCCACTTTCTAGAAACATATTTAAGCATTGGGCTTGCCTGGCACTTGGAATTACGTTCAGCCAAAGTCTGTCAGACTCAAGTACTTGTCTTACTCTTGCCTAACTATCAGGTATCATAATGTTTTCTACAGCTACTGAATTTTGGCCCAAAAGGGGATTAAATGCCACTGGATGTGTCCAAAGCAAATGACAGCAGTGTTCTCATGCTGACAGTTGCATTGCTTGCAGAACAAAAAAACCAACCAAACAAAAAGGCCTTTCTTATCACCACAGCCATCTAGAAAGTAACTTAACATTTGCTTTAGCTCTGGCTTGTTTTGTAATGCAGTAGCACTCTGGCATTGGTAAATTCATTGTAGCAAAAATGTTTCAATTTTGAGCTACTTTACCTTTTTATTTTCACCTTTTGGTTTGCAATTGCAGAACCTGAAGAATAGGCTTAGGTACCTGAAACCTCTCTGTAAACAACAATTCCCTACTTTTAATAAACTTGCTGTTGGTTTGCTGATCCTTGAATTAAAGTGGAAGGGAGAAGAGGCACAGTAGTAATGTGGGGATGAAGTCTGGACAGCTGAGAGTGTGGTGAAGAGGCATTTTTTTTCAGAATTGGGATAACCAGAAATAGGTGCCTGTGGTTGTTTAAATGTGTTGAGCTGCTATTACTCGTAACTCATTGAATGACTTGTGCCTGGTTCTCCCACGTGGTGGTTAATTGTATTGAGGAGGCTGAATGGTTACTACTTGGCTAATGTGCAAGAATGTCTGAAAGCCTGCAAAACTTTCTTCTCT
>NW_008581939.1:4347-41502 GCF_000691845.1 Merops nubicus
GAGCGTTTGCTGAAGATGACCTTGGAAGAGAGACGCAAAGAGTACCTAAGGGATTATGTTGCATTGAAAAGTATTCCAACGTGGATGGAAGACTTAAAGAGTAAGAGTGAAAGTGATGGTAAGTAAACTGGGAATCTTTTAGAATGCAGATCATCCTGTCTTCTTAGTCTGAAGTTCCTCTTGGGAGGGCTAAGACGTTGAACCCATGTTATTACTAACAGTGGCAACCTAACGTAGGGACAAGAGCAATTTGGGGGTAGGGGTGAAGGATTGCAACAAAATTTCTTAAAGCCTCCCTGGTGTCCTCTAATTCTGCAAGTATCCCCAGGCAGTCAGAATAGTACTGATACCCTCAGGTGTGTAAAACAGCTCTGCTGTGCATGAGTCATACTTTCCAGATACTCCAGCAGTCAACCATGCCTGATGAACTTGTCTTTGAACTTTGCCTTTGAAACTTAGCAAGGGGACTCTGGGCAAAATCATGCTCTTCTTCTAGGTGGCTGAAGAGCAAAGGGGGAATGTGCAAGTTGTGCTTTCTGAAAACCCAGACATGAGAGAAGACTGGATTTGAAGCCTCCCTTGCTTATGGCCCTGCCTGCTTTCTTGAGCTGAGGAACATCAACCTGGCGGGCATTAACTCCCCTTCTCTTAGCACGTGCAGTGTTATCACAGTTATTGTCACTGTGAGTGGTGCTTTGTCTAAATATTACAGTACAGTGAAGGTTGACCAAAAATGTGACTCTGATTCACTTAGAGAATCCTCTATTCTGTACATAATTCTGTAACAGTGCCCCCATTCTTGGTCTGGTTCTTTCATCCACGCAAGGATACGAAAGAAGAGGGACAGCTTCTGAGCTGGTTTCCTCCTCCTTTTATTGTTATCCTACTTAGCTGAACTTGTGCTTTTTGGACAAGGATCTAACTATGAGACCTGAAGTGTTTCCTGCTTCTGCAGATGTAGGACTAATTTTCTGACCCTTTTGTTACCATTAAGGGCAAATACTGGCCTCTGAACAAGTATGTAGAGTCATCTTGTGGCTGCAGGTGAATATGGTCTCTATGATAATACTTCAGGTGAGATGAGACCTAGAACTAATCAACTGTTTTTAATAAAATGGGGAAGCTGTAGCACTTGTTAGCATGATCTGGAGGAGCTGAGAGATTTTCAGGTACCATTGTCATAAACAACTAATGCTATCATCTACTCCTAAAAGCATTTTTAATGACTCTTGAAGTGAAAATATGTCAGAGGTTGCTGAGCTCTTCAGTGCTGATGAGTAGTTGTATTACAACAGTATCCATAGACCTTTTTCTCCCATAAGAGCAGATCTTTTATACCTTAAAACATCAAGAAGCCTGTTCACCTAGGGAAAAAAAGACTACCTAAAAATAAAGAAGTTTACCTGACTTCTCTGGAGTTCATTTGGAGGCCTGTGGTACATGGGGGTATAGAGTATGTCGTGTGGTTTAGCTGGGAGGCTCTTTGTCCGTTCTAGCCTAAGCTGTGTTTTTATTCTAACTACTCTCAGATTCTGTGTAACGTGCTGAAGTTCCCAGATCTTGTACTGCTTGGGCTGCTGAAGGTGACAAGGTGTGGATTTAGGTTGTGATTGCTGTTACACTTCACATAAGCAAAACCTCAGTGACTAATATGCAGCTATTGAATTGTGGCAGTGGCGAATTTACTCTCTCATAGCTGCTCTTGCATTTGTTCTGTTAGTACTCAGTATGCAGAAGAAAAGTGCTGGAAGGCAGGAGTTGTGCTGAAACACTTCTCTGTGACTTGAAGCTTTTGTACATTCAGGAGAAAAGATTCATAGTCACTTGTTTTCTCTGATGTATTTTTTGTAGATAAGCCATGTGGAAGAGTGAACTTCTAGAAGGATAGACTGCAGAAATGCTTCTGCATTTCAGCTGATCAGTAAAATTCAAAGAAATATGTATATTAAAGTGACTGTTACTGCATCTGCTTCAAAGTTTATTTCCCTTAAATGTTGATGGTACTCTAAAGGTATCAAGTGTGTCAGAACTGCCTTTTTGAGCTGAAACACTTGAAAAGTTAGTATTTAATTCTTCTTGCTGATGAGAACTTCTGCTCTATATACTGAGACATATGGAGGGCAACTGGTACGACCTAAATGAGACTCTGGAGAGAGCAGATGAAGCCCCAGGTATGAAATTGGTGATGACTTGATGATGCCATGCCCAAGTTCTGATAGTTTCTTCAAGTGAAAGGCTACTTCTTGCAATGACAAACTGGAGAGGGGGTCGGGGGCAATAAATTCTCCGTAGGCTTGACAAGCCAAACAAGCAACTGATGGGGAATGTGGACAAAGTTCTTTACCATTTACTTCCAACACTGTCTGCAGTGAAAAAATGACAGATTGATTAGTAAAGTGTGGAGTGGCTGTTCAAGAAGAGTGATGAGGGGAAATCAAGGAAGGAACCAAGAACAAATAAAGTGTAGCAGGCACAATCAATCAGCTGCTGGAGTAAAA
Source organism: Merops nubicus (assembly GCF_000691845.1). Lineage (NCBI taxonomy): Eukaryota > Metazoa > Chordata > Aves > Coraciiformes > Meropidae > Merops > Merops nubicus. Next base: position 6,846 of record NW_008581939.1, read on the forward strand.
AGCTGTAGGAGAAGGGGAGAGCATCTGGGCTGGCAATAGTCCCTGTAGGTACTCAGCTGGAGATGAAGAGTGTTCAGCACTGAACAATCTTTTGGTACAGAGTCTTAGGAAAAATGACGTGAACAATACAAAATCTTTATGGCACCTATTTTTAAATGCGAGTGACGCGCTGGAGGGTGTTAAAAGATTTCAGTGAGGAACACATTTCTTCTTCTGTGGAAGTTTAACAGAAGATTATTGAAAAGTCTGTGGGTGGAACTGCTGAAACTGAAATGACCTAAAAGGTTCACGTTGGGAAGGAACCAACCTGACCTCCATGAATACCTTCTATTGAGAAGCATGCTCTTTATTGAGAAGTTTGGAGAGCACACCTTTGTTCGCGGAAGAAAGTGTTTTTCCCTCACCCCTTCTCTTCCACCCTTTGGTGTGAAGTTGTGTTCAGAACTAAATTCTGGAGAAAACCAGTAAAGCTTAGAATAAGTTGATGTGAAGGTAAACTTTGAGGACTAGAAGTCTTTATAACAGAGGGATGTGTAACAACTTGAAGGTTTCTGAGGGGAGAATTTAGGGAATTAAGAACAGCGGCAGACAAGGACTTTATCTTTTTTTTTATAGCAGCAAAGAAGTTTGAAAATATTGGGAAGCTGAAAGCAGCTGTGGATAGTTGTTTGATTTTTTTTTTTTAGGCACAGAGGAGCAAAACACAAACGTGTTACTTTTTCTGTCCTTCTCATATGGATGTGACTAGCCATAAGTAATTAATTTGGTTTGTGCTGTGGTATGGGACTTGGTCAGTATTTCTGATACTTTTTGATTTTGGGGAGGGAGGGAGGCACTCTGTGGAACGCAGGGACTAAGCCCAGTGCTCTGACCTGAGGGAAGCGAGCTGTTGTGCGTACGTGCGTTTGCAGAAGGGCTCCCTTGTCAGCACCCCTGGATTTTGGCATATGACTTGCCTGGCTCACAAGTGAACCAGGAGATCAAGTATCATAACTGTCCCCTCTCCTTCCACTGGTGTTGCTGACAAGTGGCCCTCTTTAATGTCAGAGCAATGGTAGGAAGGGGAAAAAAAAAAATCTTGGTCTTGAAGTAGTTCTGTAAACAAACTTTCTTTGTTTTAACCACATTTATTAAGGAAATGAGGAGTTGTCCACTTGGGAAAGGAAGAATGAGCCTGTCATAGATGGCTGGATAGTATGTATGTGCTGTAATCCATCTTTCCTCCCACTCCTTACCCTTCAGATACACCTCAGGCAGACACATCTCGTCTGTTCTGTTATCTGCCTCAAAGTGGAGTTCCTTCCTGACAGCATGCGAGTAATGGACTTGTTTTCTGAAGCTCCAGAATTTGTTTACTTGGATTTCAATGCTGTTTACTATACACCCCTTGATGCTAGGCACTCATCCTGTACAGCAGTGGTAGCTTTATGTTTTGTGATGCTTGGTGAATAAAATACCACCATGTGGACAAATAACGAGTGTTCTGTGAAAGCTAAATACATATTAGCTTTTTCTTGGGTATGCAGTTATTCCCAAAGATGTCTTCACTTTTCAGTGGGGAATGTGAGAGATGACTTTAGAAAACTTTTTATTGAAAGCTTTTTGAAAAATCAGGGTCTGGGAAATTCTGTTGTCACTGACTTTTGTGTGTCACTGGTAGAAAAATGTGGTGTTGTGTTAATGGGATAATTCAGAAAATGAAGTAAATTATATAGTTTAACTTAAGGCAGCCGACAACCCTGCTGACTCCCACAGCCTCTGGGACTCATTGGTATAGTAGCAGTGCCAAGAAAACAGCAAATTGGGATGATGGTGTAAAGAACTTTGCCAACGGTAAGAACTACATTTGATTGGAGGGAATTAAAAAGCAAGGACACAGTAACTGTTGAGGTTTTTAATTTTTGTTTAAGATAAAATGACATGAAATGTCTGCAGTCCTTCTAAGCAAGGCTTGGAGTATGTTCAGATGTTTTGGCATCCTCTGGATTTTTCTTAATCTGATATATTTTTAGAAAAAAGGTCTGATTCAAACTGTACTCAAATTAATCCACTTTAACACTGAGGGTTTTATGTACAATAGTAAGGTTTGGATTTAATAGATGTATCTTTGTACTATGAATATCTATGTTTCTAAGTGTTTACAGTGAGTTAACACAAGATTATAGAGATAAAGCATTTAGATGAGCTGCTCCAAATGCTTCATGCTGAAATGAAAATGTGTGGTAATACTGGGTTCTGTCAACCAGCACTTCTTGAGACTGTTAACTAACCACAGGTAATACTTGGTTCTTCAGGGCATCTCCATGTGGCCCTGCTTGATGTGAATGTCTGTCCTGCAGGAACCAGAAATCAAGGTGATGATCATCAAACAGCTTTTGGATAGTAATGCCACTACTCAGTGGCAGGGAAGTTCAGCCAGCTATCTCTAAGTGACAAAGAGCATCTCTAAATCACACGTTGCTTTCAGTGGGCTATACAGGAAAAGAAGTTGTCCTGCTAGAACATGAAGATTGCCAGGAGCTGCCTGACAATCAGCAAGTTCTATCTGCAGTAGCTACATGAAACCAGCACACTTCAAGACCATCCCCCCCCGCCAAAAAACCAAGTCCATCCACTTGCATTATCTCTTTTTCTTATGGTGACATTAACAACTGTCTTTAGAACTGATTTCTAGCTGAGTGGCAAGGGTGGAAGTCAATTGAGACATCTTAGCTCAGTGTGATCCCTGCTATCTGTCAGCCAAAGAAAATGGTGCTTTTGCTACTGAAACACTTAAGTTCACAATACAGCAGTTTTTCTGCTGCATTCACATACGACACTGAAACAACTTGTGGGCCACGGTTCAGTATCACCTGCTATAAGCTGTGGCCTTCAGTGTGAGCTCCATCTTAGCTTAAACTCATGATGTGTTTGGTTTTGTTCTTTTCCTATATTGTCATGCCACTCTTACTCATGCTGAACTCTTTGTCACAAGGTCTCTTGAAGAGTAGTGGGTATAAGGTTAGAAAGCTGTGTCATTTAGATGTATGTGCAGTTCACTGCTTATTAATAGCTATCCTAATAGCTGGGAGAGCTCCACCAAAAGACTATCATCTGTGGATTTTATGGAGATTGTAGTAATGAAGTATTTTGGGTAGGTAGGAAATGACATGCTCTTTGAGGGAGTGGCTGTAGATCTATGTGGTTGTTTTAGTTGTCTGTCCATGTTATGCATGTATTAAGGAAGCAGCAAAGGAATTGGAGTGGTAACAACAGCTAACTACACTTGCAGCACATCAGTCTGTTGTACAGGTGCCCAGGAGTCTGTGTGGCCGTGGCACGGTGCAGAGTGATTTTAAGGCTGGGGTGGTTGAGGTCTGGGGGCAGCAGGTCTGAGGGGCTGCCAGAGCCATGGGGAGTAACTGGAGCCCTGCGTGCTCTGCTCTCCCAGGCTCTTGGCTGCCCTTCGGGGACGTGTCCTGGACAGATGCAAAGCTGTGCAGTGGTACAAATCTGACCACGTGATCCACTGACCCCACACACCTTTTCTGTCTTGCTAAACACCTACCTCAGCTCTTCTTTTGCATAGTACAGAGGTGGGAAAAACTTTAGGTGCAAGTTTACCTGTGTGTAAACTGAGAAATAACATTTGAGGAGGAGGGCTGGTTTGTTTTTAGAGTCAAGTATTCCTACCTAGTCAGTGATATCCCTGACATATATGGATGAAGCAGTGTATTTAGTACTGTAGGTTTTTTTCCCCTCACTGTAAATAAAAAGAACCAGTATGTATGCAATGGCCTTTGTAATTCCCTGGTGTGCTTCCTGCATATAACCTTTAGAGGATGGATTAGCTGTCAAAGAAATGATGCCTGCATTACACTTTTCTTTAAAGTGTGTTGGGGTAAAACAAATCTTGCTTTCAGCAACTGTGAAAGATGATTATTAAAAAGCAAGAAAAAAAAGTCAGCTCTGTTTATATAGATTAAGAGCACCTAATCCAGTGTGGCTAATCCCCTCTCTAAGAAAGTAAATAATTTCTCTTTGATGTAATTAAGATGATGTCTTCTTCTAAAGCTGATGTACCATGCTTTCTTTAATAAGTTAACTTCCATATAGTGTCAAGCTTATAGAGGTCCTTCATAGTTTAGCATTTTGTGGCCCTCATGCGTGCAGCTGGGAGAACCCTCTTATCTCCAGTGGCAGCCAGTGAAGGGGCAAGAGTTAACTGGAGGAAAGGATGCTGCTCTCAACAATAAATTAGTGTTCTTATTGAAGCTCCACAAGGTCTAAATGTATTTTAGAGAGTAATAGTAGGTGGAGATACAAAGTGAAGTTAAGCACATCTTTGCCAAAAAGACTATTTGTAATGTAAGTGCTGGTGATACGAGTCTTGGCCAGATTTGTAACTTTCAAGCTTCTGTCTCATGCAATACAAGAACCAGCCCTCTCTTTTTTTGTAGCTACTGAAGATCAATGTGCACTGAAGTTTTGATGTGAAAAAAGGTTGGAAGTGCAAACTGGAGTGAGCAAGTCCAGATGACGCAGTGTGCTGTCAGCTGGTGGGCTCGTTCAGAGTGTGAGGAAGGATGCTTACATCCTATTACAGCAGCAGTGCTTGAAGTCAGAACATGCTGTTCTGCAGAAATTGCTGAGAAAGTGTGGGGTTTCTCAAATTCCAACCTGCAGTTTTCCAGTGGCTGACTTGCCTCATATTCAAGGCTACTAAGGGAAAGAAGAAGAATAGTAACTTTTTGAGAGAGATGGTTGAATATTATATGTGGGGGGAAAAATAATAGATTATACATCTTGGTTTCCAGTAATTTGTTTTTCTGTATATGTCTATCTTTTCTCCTTTGATTATTTCCCCCCTCCTCTTTTTTTTTTATGTGAAAAAAGGTTGAGCTCCTTTTGAGCAGGAGGGATTGCAAGATCAAATTCCTAAATTAATTTCTTTCTCTACAAAGATGATTTCAGCAAGTCATCTAGTTGTGCTCAGTATGGTGGCTTGGCTAAAGCCCTAGTCTATAATTTATGATGGATTGTGGCATATGTCCTCCCAGTCTTCTGCAGACAGATGTGAGACAGCATGCCAGCCATTGACTAAAGCAACGTGCCTACGATTAGGTTGAGGCCAAGATCAAGCTGTTAAACTGTACCCTTGTCATGCTTACCAGTGCAGACCTGGTGCCCTGTCAACTGGCTGTATGACTTTTGGATGTCTTCAGGTGTAGGTGGAAAAAGCTCGTATATCCTCTTGCAGAAGCCTAGGAACCTCTTCTGATAAGACAGGAGGAGACTGGTATGGCTTGTCTTAATTCACTGTACCTTCAAGTAACAGACATGTATGAAGGTGCTGAACTGTTGCTTCTACTAGGATGTGCTGCCCAGGGCCAGTAATAGTCAGTGCTCATGCAGGGTAGCCCTGTCAGCTGCAGCTCTCTGCTTGTGGGAGGCTTGCATTAAGCCTCACAGTTAGATGATGTAAGGATACTGGTTGAACTCCCTTGATAAGGTAGGGGGTTCACTGATGGAGTTTAAGCTCATTGAGCTTTCTGTTGGGTTCATATGAACCAAGTTCCAAGCATAGCTTCACTTGCTTCATGCACAATTAGATACTTGGTTATACTTGTGTTAACAACTCAATCACTGGAAAACAGATCAGCTTGATTTCCCTTTTTTGGTTCACTGGAGCCCAACTGCTCACCGCATAGAAATGCCTCTAACAACACAACTAATGTCCAAGTAAGTTGTAGCACTTGCTTTGTGAAGTGACACGTGGCTTTCTCTGTGAGAGGGCATCTTGCTGATGTGCTGTTGGAAATCCACTTGACACAGAATTCCTCAGCCCTGTAGGAAGTGCTGTGTACAGACATGCTTGTTACAGTGCACAGAAAGTGCTCTTCTTTGCTGGAGAGAAAGCTTAACAATCCAGTTTATATTTAAATTTCTATTTTGCACAGCTTTAAAAGCCATTGAAATTACAGTTTTGTGTGGTTGCATTTCATTAGAAATGTTTCTTATTTAAATAGTGGGAGGCAGTATGTGTAAAATGTTTGTGCACAGAAAAGGTACCGAGGCTCGCAGTTGTTGCATGTGGGCTTGGCATAATTGTGTGTCACAAGGGCCTGTACCAAAGTTTTCAGGTGGTGCTTTTATTTTATTTTATCTTATTTTTTTTTGTGGAAAGCATGCTACAGAATGCACACCTGCAAAACTAAACCTCTTAGCCTTGTGCTGGTATAGCAAATATAATTTCTGACAGTGGAGGAACTTCCCTACATGCAGCAAAACACTAATAGCATTTCTAGGAGTTCATGAGTTAGAAAAGACTGCTCTGTAGTTTACCAGGAGGATCCTATCCAAAAGATTTGGTCCATCTATAATGTAGGTATGAATCATAGAATTGTTTTAGTTGGAAAAGACCTTCAAAATCATGAAGTCCAATTGTTAACCCAGCATTGCCAAGCTAAGTCATGTCCCTCAACCTCTCATCTACATGTCTTTTAAATCTCTCCAGGGATGGTGACTCCACCACTTCCCTGGGCAGCCTGTTCCAAAGCTTAACAACCCTCTCAGTAAAGAAATTTCTCCTACCCTCTTGTCCTACTGCTAGTAACCTGTGAGGAGAGGCCAACACCCCACTCACTGCAGCCTCCTTTCAGGTAGTTGTAGAGAGTGGTAAAGTCTCCCCCCAGCCTCCTCTCCTCCAGGCTCACCAACCCCAGTTCCCTCGACTGCTTCTCACAAAACCTGTGCTCTAGGTCCTTCACCAGCTTTGTTGCCCTTCGTTGGGCGTGTGAAGAAAGTGCAAAAGTGTAGAACTGGTTGCACACCTGCCTTGCTTGCAAATATTTGCCTGCCTTATCCTGCCTTTTGCTTCTTCACAAGAGCTTGTTTATGCAAATAGGGGCCTTTTTGATTGTCTCTTTAGTACTGGTGGTTCTTCTGTAAAGGTGTTTAAGTTTCTTGTTTTTCATTTGTTGCACAAATAAGACTTGTAGTTGGAGTTCAGCCTGCATATTTTTTTTTTTTGTGTATGCTTAGTATCATCTTTTCTGTATGAAAAAAGCACTCTTTAAAAAGAGGTCTCTACACTGCTCTTGTACAGATTTATGTGTTGCAGTGCAGCCCTTGTGGGGGAATACTTAACGTACATCAAGTGGAAGCAAGCCACACACTTTGTTACTACCACTGAGGGTATGGATTGCTTATATTTAAAGAAAAAGTAGTATTTCTTTTTTTTCCTCTCCTTTCTGCATTGCTACCAGAGTTCTTGTAGGTGCACACACCAACATGTGCCTATATTGACTTAAGGGCTTTGAGGTTTAGTGAGTCTTCTTTTCCAGGTAGACATGCAAAAAGGAGTTAAATCTTTTTTCTAACTGATGGTGAGTTAGTAACTCCTTGTGAGTTTGAATTGCTTTCTATTTTTCAGGTTCTTAAAATAAGCAAGTGTGACTCACAACACTAACTGGTCTTGGTAGAGTTCTCTTCAAATGTTGAAAATTTTCTTCTGAACCTTGCTGTTTGGATTGAAGCTCTGTTGTTTCTTAGGGTGGCAAATTACATCTGGTATCTTGGAGAGTGGGGAAGGGGAAATGCTGCAAGGTAATCTTTTGTGCTTGATAAAAACTTACCTCTCTGTCCCCTGGTATCAGAAAACTGATGTTCCTGCTCCCATCTGCTAAGCAGTTGTCACTGTATCTCATGCAGAGAGGTTTTTGAACGACAAGACCATGAAATACTTGCTGATGGTTTTGCAGAAGTTTAATAGTTTGCTGGTAGTAACTTTTTATTTCTAATGGATACAATAAGTCCTACAAAAGGCTGCGGTGCTCAGCTAGAGAAGCTGTTGCTTAGCAATGGTGTGGGGAATTGAAAAAAGCAGAGAATGTAGAGTAAAAATTGACTGCTTATTAAGCTAATGAATAAAAGCTAATGAATTTGTGGTTTCCACTATAAAACTATTTTAATTCTGCTTGATACTGTATGTGCTGTTTATACTTACTAAAAAGGTTTTCACTGCTTGGTAAGCAAAATAGATGCTGCTGAAGACCAAACACCTGTTTGCTCATGAAAAGGCTTGGTTTTTTTCCTTTCTCTAGCCAGTTTCTGAAGTCGAGTGAAGGAAGACTGTGCTGCTGGTAGTGTAAGTTTGGGCTGAGGGCTCCTAGTGAACCCAGGAGGTACTGGATTGATTTGAACATACCAGGAACAGCTGCATGAGTGCAGTGATGTTACCAAGACAGCCCTTGCAGTGAAGGTGATCTGCTTTGTCTTTCAAGGAACCTAGTGAAGCAGCATCACCTGTAGCCTTCTAATGTTATAGAAAAAGTATCCAGCTATTTCTGTGAGGCAAAGAACTGTGGTCTGAAGTAGTGTAATGTCTATTTTCTGTTTTTCAACTTCCATCATTAATTACAAGCTCACTCTAGTAGAGGGAGGTTATAAAGCACCGATGGAGTTGGAGATGGAGCAGTGCAGTTTTTGCCTCCACGTGACCATGGCTGACCATTCAATGCACTTCAGTCCAACTCACAGTGCCCTTCCAGAAGTGGTTTGAAATCTTTTGTGTCACTCAGATTGAAGCACTGATAATCATGCTTGGGCAAGAGCTTCGTAAATAGACTATCCAATGGCATTTTACTGTCCATTATTTACTGGCATTATACAATACCAGTATACTGTCACAAAGTCTTGAATCCCTCTGAAGGCTCACATTAAAAAAAAAAAACAAACAAGAAAATCCCCACAAGAAAATCCCCGCAACAACCTAAACAAACAAGACACTGATTGAATTAATTTCTTCAACTACACCAAGCACACCTCCTCCTGGGTCAAAGCTAAACCAGCAGCTATTCCTCTGGACCCTGTCTCATGAAACCCCAAGCCCACAGAAGCCAGCCTAGCAACCACAGCAGCTGGATGTTGGCTCTCCAAGCAAACACACGAGTACCCTGGGGCCTCAGCCCACTTACCTCGTGTCTTTGCTGTCGCTGCACATGCCACTGAAGGGAGAAGACCTTTGATTTAGGAATTGACAGTTGCAACCTGGTCTGCAGGGACACACATGGCAGATAAAAGTCGAGAATGTATTCCTTTTCTTGTTCTTTTTTGCTACTGCTGCTTTCTCAACTTTGTTCTTTGGCACTTTTGCATTCCATACCAAGTCTTCCCTTGTTTTATACAAGCTTTGGAAAAAGGGCAAGCTTCTCCACTCTCTCTCTTTCCTCTTCTCCTAGACTTTGAGGGGTTTTCTTGGCTTATCAACTCTGTATTTGGTGGACTTACAGAGCTGTGTTTTGCAAATGCTCTAGAGGGGTGTGTTGTAGCACTGGTGGACTCAGTTAGTTTGGGTCATGGGATGTGGACTCCTCAGTTAACTGGTGGACATCAGTTGATGCTCATGTCCTCAGATGTGGATATTTCGTAGTGCGTCAAAAACCCTGAATGGGAGATACAATGAGCTTCTGCACTGGAAGATAGCCCAGAGTGCAACCTCAGCAAATTTGTCAGTGGCACAAAAGTGGGAAGTATAGTCAATGCACCAGATAAATCATAAAGATAATTAAAGGTCTCAAACATTTCTTCTGCAACGGAGGCTGAGAAAGCTGGGGCTTAACCTGAGGAAATGACAGTCCAGCTGGGATCTGATCAATGTTTATAAACATATGATGGGAAGGTGTAAAGAAGATGGCTTCAGACTCTGTGAAGTGGGCATGAACTGAAAGAGGAAATTCTTTCTGAGCATAAGAAAACAAAAGCACACACTGTGAGAGTGGCTGAGCACTGGAACAGGTTGCTTAGAGAAGTTGTGGAGTCTGTCTTTGAAGATATTCAAAATGCAACTGGGACAGGGTCCTGGGCAACTTGCTCTGTGTGACCATGCTTTGAGTGGGGAGGTTGGACTTGATGATCTCTAGAGGTCCCACCCAGCCTCATCTGTTCTGTGATTTCGTGGTGTCTGTATCCTTCATAAGCTTTGTAGCTGGCTATAGTCCCTGGCTAATCTAATTATGTCACTTTGTAATTAGCTGTAACGGAACATATTGGCAGAGTGTGCAGCCAGGGAGAAGGTGTTGAGGTTCATCATGGGCCTTTGACTTGCATGTTGTGCTGCGTTTTTGGCTAGGTAGGAAGTGATTTGTCTGCAACAGATGTCTCTTCCCTGTGCTTGGGTTCTGATCTCGTTTAAATCCAAGGAGTGATAGAGCAAATCTGTACTACAAATCTGAAGTACTAGAGCACATCTGTGAATGCTTTACCCCTGGTGATGGAACATATGGAAATAATGCTTATCTTGATTTAGATAAGCAATTGCCTTTCCTGTACAGCCATCCATGGTTAGTGGGAGTGGAAGCAGGCACGTCATGTAATAGATCTTACAATCTGTCCTTTCTAATGCTCCATAAGCCTGTGCAGAAAGAAATGGAAAGGAAAGCTGTGTATATGTGAGGTTAATAATTGCCAATAGTTTGTCATTTGTAATCTGTACAAGACACTTGTAGAAACAAAGGATTAAAAGAAAAAATGCACTGAAGGGTAGAGGCACAGGGAGTGTGCAGCAGAATGGCTGCTGAGTATTTCCTCTGGTCAGGCGCACTCCTAAAGCTCACTCAAATCTGTTTGTTTTTCAGCAGCCTAAGAGAAGTGGAGCAGTGTCCCAGTCCAGCCTTTGCTGAGGGCTCTCCTGGGAGTGGAAAGGCTGCTTCTTGTCCAGGGTCGATGCTGGGACTCTTGGCCCTTGCTCAGGTTCTTTTCCCAGCACTGTTTGCACATCACGTTACAGAGTGATGCTGGAGAAGCCTTCCTTGTGGGGATACATGTTTCTATTAGTAGCTGTTAGAGCAGGGACAAGATATTGGCCAGACTTATTATTTATTTCTGAGTTAGAATTAATTTACTTCCTTCAGCTGTGAATTCTAAAGCTGACTGTAAATGATTAAACTCTCCCATTTTGGGCTTTGTTTCTTGCAATTTAGTCTGTTACTCTTTATGAACAGGAGAGGAAAAAAAAAAACCAAACATTAAGTTGTTTGTGTTTAATAAAAATTCATTTTAATAGTGCAAACTTGTGAGCCATGCTACCATAAATCCTTTTCACTTGTTCTTTCTTGGATTTCTTCTCTTATCTGCCTTTGCTCATGGAGTGCTGAGAGCCTCTTTCTTTGCCATAGGTGTTGCTTTATACTGTGTGGCTATAATAACTATTTTTAGTACGTTGTGCTCTACTCTTTCATTATCAAATAGCTTTAAAATGAAAATGTGTTTTTTTAACAGAAGTTCTTCCAGCTGTAGGTTTTTCTTCTCCCTTTGATTGCAAGCTCTTTGGTATTGCTGTAGGGATTTCTGTAATCGGATGTCTGAGACCGGTTTCCAAAATGGAAATACTTCAGGGTGTACTGGACTTCAAAATCCTGGATATTTTAGCAGTGGCAGAGTTTCAGAGTTGATCTTAAAACAGTTTTATGTTCGTGCCATCCTTTTCCATGACACCAGCCCAGCATATTCATGGCCTTGGTGGGGGCTCCCTCTAGCGAACTGCTCCGAAAGTCCCTTTACCTCTTCTGAGAACTTCACACGGTTTTGTTTGCTAAATCTAATGAGTTTTTCTGTGCCCGTGTAAAGGTCCATCCCTTTGGTGGGAGCTGGAAGCAGCTGTCAGTAAAGCTGAGGGGATAGGCTTGTCTGTTTGGTGGTAAGACCTCAGCTGGTAACTTCATCATGCTGCAGGATGTGGCTCTGTGGACTCGTAGGTGTTGGGAGCAGGATTCGAGGCCCAGAGGGTGTGACCTTGGAGGAGAAGAGGAAGGAAGTTGGGTTGGATAGAAGGTGGGATATGGTGGTGAGACAGAGATTTTTCAACTCTTTATGACAAAGACTTTCAACTCTAATATATTCCTGAGGCTGGGGCAGAGGGAGGAAGAAGAAGACCTAGAGGATTTGTGGTGTTTCTACTCTTGCATGTCTTTAAAAACAGCCTAAACAAAAGAGATTTTAGAAAGGATGTAACGGGAACAACTCTGTCCTTTGTGCATGTGCTGCAAAGATCATTTGGTGACCACTGATTTCACTTTCTAACCAGAGCTACAACAAACCTGTTAGCAATACTGAAGTTTAAACAAAACTGTCTTTTTTGCTTTATTTCTATATTGAATATTTTTTGGTGTATTGCTACCCTTTCCCAGCAGATGATGCTTCTTGATGACTTTTTTTTTCTCTCTTCTGTCAAAACCACTTCAGCAAAGGATGGATAAGACCTGAATTAGGGCTAGATAGGCAGAGGGGAAAAAAAGTGTGAAAATTATTTAGGATAAAAAAAATAGCAAAGAGGCTGAGTAGGCACCTGGGAAACAGTTCAAACCTAAAGTCTTAGGAATTGCTTTCATGTTGGGCATTTCCTTAGGGTTCTGTTGGGTTCTCACCTGCTTGTGAATATGCAGATCTTTGGTTTGCATGTGGGATTGCTTTACACCTCAGTGTCTCACTCTGCAAATTTATTTTCATTTCTTTTGAATGAACAGATTTGAACTGACTGTAGTTATGCCCACAGTCATTTTATGATAGTTTCTATTATGTTGTGAGAGCAGTTTAGAAAGGTGTTTTGAAGGTTTGTGTGTATTCCATTCACACCCTCCTTAATAGTTGGTTGGCTTTTTTTTCTTTTAATATACCAATTAATTTGGTTCATTTGAACCTGAAAAATTGAAGTGGTTGTGAAATCTGTGCACAGCAGATCATGGCTTTGCTGACCCTTTTAGCCTGAGGTCTTGAGTTAATTAGGACCCTTTATTCCAGAGGCAGAATTGTCATTAAGTGGTCTTGGGAAGTCATCAGGGATGAAGACTCCAGGAATGCACTGTCTCAAGTGAGATAACCAGACTTTACATGGACATACCTTGTAAAATTCACATTAACCAAAACAAACTCAGAGTTTATTTGCTTTTGACATGCACACACAATTGTAATGAAATACGTGAGATGTTAATGTGCTTAGACTGCGGTTTGAGTCCATTCATAATCCTCACTGTTGACACAACATGCATAACTGTTTGCACAATGTTGAGATTAAGCAAGAAAAATGAGTAACAAAATTCACTGGGTGAGAGTTGGGAAGGAATCAAAATGGCCAAACTAATGCTGATTATCTCTGCTTTCTGAGAGCTCACCGTGGTTTTCTTTTCTTTGGTGATTTGTTTGTGTGTGTCTGTTTTGGTTTTGTTTGTTTTAGGAGAGCCAAAGCTCCTTTTTTTTTTTTTTTTTTTTTGCTTTGCTTTTTCAATGCAGATGGACATGGATAAAAAGTGGGAGCAGAGTCTTACTCTAGAGGGGAAAAAAGGAAAGCCCCAGAACAGTCTCCCCAAGGGTATACAAGGAACTTGTTTAATACTGCCACAACCCTATTTCAACAGCTATTTTAGCATTTTACTAACCATGAATTAATTAAAACCAGTGATATGAAGGCAGCCAGGTTTCCAGTGCAGGTGCTTACTATATGCTCAGTTTTGCTGTGAGACAGGAGAGCTGTGGTGATGAATGAGGTCGAACCAGTTCCTCCAGCAGAGAGGGAGCCTTCTTAGGTAGTCTTCATAGTCTTCACTGCCCAGCTGGATGGTCGTAAACATCTTCTAGTGCTTCTTAAATTTTACTGTACTTCTGCTGGGATTCCTGTGGAGGTACTTCAGAAAACTCAGCCTGTCTTACCCTGCTTCCTTCTCTGCCCTGAAAACTTCTCATCTTTGCAGTCACAGACCAAACAAAATATGCTCTGGTCCTGGAGTCTGAAATGCTGTGATCTAAAACTGAGATAACTGAGATGGACTTTGCCATAGCCTTGATGTGGTTTAGATTTGTGTGTTTTGTTTTTTTTTTTTTAATTTGTTTCTGGGTTGGTTTTGTTTTGTTTTTGAAGGGTGGAATATATCTGATTTTTCCTGGCTTACCAACTATCCTGCCCTTAAGGTGTATTCTGGAGAAGTGATATGGGGACAGACTTGAAAATTTGACTTGGTTGGGAAGCAGGATTTCTTATTTCTAAGAACTTAGGCCTTTGAGTCTGAGGACTCGATTCCTGTCTTGTATCTTGTATTGAAGACTAGGTTACGTAGCAACCACTTCAGATGATTTATTTCTTGAGGAAATTTGTGAAGCTGCTTCATTACTTAGACCAAGTAATATTCTTATTATGCTACAAGTGCAAGGTAAATCTGTCACTGGTAGGATTTTCATTCATGTGGTACTACACATACATGGAGTGTGTCCTCTGCAAAATAAGCAATGCCCTGGAGCTGCTGGTTTGGCCTCCCTGAGTTAGGGTACCATGAATTACAGGATAATACCTACAGCATTTGCATTTCTGGGGCATATTTGAAGACTTACTGTACTTAATTTCCTATCTGAGATTTGTCATTGCCTTGAAAAGAGACTTTGAAGTAAATGAATGCAGGTTTTTTTTTTTTTATCTGAGAAGCAGCCAAAAATGGATGTGGTGAGGGGAGGGATGGGAGACAAAGGTGGGAAGCTAGTTACCTGCAACAGCCAGGAGTGACTTCACTGTCCCTGGCAAGATGATTAAATGGATCACAGGAGAAGACAGTATCCCAAATCAATTACCAGTTTTGACTTTGTTAGGAAATGTTGTCTGTTAGCCTCAGAGATCTAACAGATGGCAAAGGAAAAAAAGAGGCCTTTCTCCTACAACAGTTTGTATGATATTGGGATTACTTTTGTGATCGGCAGCGTATGAGGAGACTTGTTGAGTGTCTTTTGTGAACAAGACTTGGCTCTCCATGACATCCAGTGGTGTTGAGCATTTGTCTGTAACAGCCAGAATTAAAGAGTGTGAGCTCAAATCCTTTGTTAAGTCAGATTTTTTTTAAAGAAATGAGGATAGCTGATCAAAGAGATACAAGGCAGCATAAGCTTTAGTGCTGAACCCTACTAAAACCAGTGGTCACCAGGGCTCTTCCAACAACTGAGGCAGGTAAGGAGCTTGCTGGAGAGGCCATGGTAGAACATACAGAAGTGTTTGGTTCTGGTTTTGTGGTGTGGTATTTTTTTTTGCCTCAAGATGAGTTTAATAATGCTTCTCTGTGGGGAAGGAGTCTCAGATATACTTGGTACTTGCAAAGAGTTAGAACTAGAGGCAAACTTTTGAAGGACAGAAAACTGGGAGGCAGTGCTGGTGTGTGCCCTATCATGTTGTGGCAGCTTACAGAAAGAGTTAGATGTCCCTTAGTCAATTCTCCAGCAAGATCATCTCTGCTTCCCCTCTGACTCAGAAGTTAATGATGATTAGAATTATCTTTTTTAAAATTGTGTGTTATCTTTTGTCTTCATGGCTCTTCCTAGTGGATTTTTGTTGTTTTATTTTTATATCATATTGGCACAAATACTTGGTATCCAAACCCTACTTTCTATTTAAATGGCTTTAGGTTGTAGAATTCAGTGTTTTTTGGTGTTAACTAGCATTGCAGTAACTTGAACAGGAGATGGAGGGGAAGGATGGTGATGATGTGCATTTAAAATTTGGCAGAGCTCCAGAAGGATGCTCAGTGGGGAAGGAAGGGAAAAACAACTATCCTACTTGCTGGCAGAAAGCAGTTAACATGAAAGCAGGTAATAAATCAGACTCTGTAATCAGTCACAGAGGCTGATTCTTATTTTAATACATCTCAACAGCTAACTGCAATGGTTATCTTCTGTGGAAAAATGAATGTAGAGTATAACTTGTAGGTTGGAGTGATACAAGGCTCTTACTATGATAAAAAGACACCTTTCCGCAGAAACACTTCTTGCTCTGGTTAAGACCCTGAGGGTGATCTGGTGGCAATGGAATAGTTCCTTTAGGAGCCAAATACAGGAATTAAACTTCTGAATACAAAGACATGTATTCAAGGCTAGCTTTATCTAACCTACATCATAATGGTGACATATCATTTGCTGGAGGGCGTGCGAGTTTTGCACTAGGCATGTGAGAGCTGATCTCAAGTAGAATTGAGTAAGACTCAGGATTTTAGAGTGGTTGAGAGAAGCGATGGTTTCTGATACCAGCCATGTGCTGTAGTTAGAAGAGCAAGATCTAAAATGCAGCTTTCTTGTTTCTGCTTAGGGTTGCTTGTAATGCTGCCAGGTTTGAGCAGGTGTGTTCCAGTTGGTGGAAATGGATTAAAATGAAGATCGATTTAAAAACTAAAGGAACAAATTGGTTTGGAATACTTCTGCCTTTTACACTAAGTCTTGCCTTCAGCATTTTTTACTTATAAATAAATTTCACTAGTTCTGAAGACAGGAAACTGTTTTCCACTTAGCAATCTGAATTGCTGTGTCAATTTATTTCTGGCCAGTATATGAACTCAAGCCTCTTGAGACACTTGGCTTGTCTCAGAATTAATTTTAAAAAGAAGAACAAGAATCTATTAAGCAATCTTTCCATCTCCCCTTAGACATCCCCATCATTAGCAAAGAGCTAACATTGCAAGACTAGATTAAACTTTTGGGTGATATGTGTTTGTAGAAGTGTTTGAGGTAACTGAACTGTTATGTAGGTGGAATATGATGCAAATGAGGTGAATTTGCTTCAAAAATGAAGAGTTTACCAGGATAAGGGACCTATTTGAACATTATTTTCTAACATCTTTTGAAAGTGAATGTACATTGAGTTTTCACCCTCTCTCCTGTTCAGCAATTTAAGGTTGCAGAGCTACAAGGTCTAAAATTACTCGTGTTTTTGTTCAGGTTTTTCTGCTGCCAGGGCTAATTCTGAATTTCGGGGCCCTTGGAAGGTGGTGTGCTTGTATGCTGTTGTATGCATTGGGAATAATTCTGGGTTTGATAGATGGTCGCTTTGGTGAGAGGATTATTTTAACTAATTCTTTCTTTTAGTAATTTGCACTCCTGTGGTTACCAAAGAAAATTATCTGATGGCTCTAACTCCAAGAAGTGTGTATATTTACACAGATTTTTAATCAAATGCTACGAGGGCAAGGAATTGGTGCTTCGTAGTAGCTTTTAGCCGAAGGTAACTGAAAACCGAGCTGTGCGATTTTAGGGAAGCGCTGGCGTCTCTGTGGGTTACTGGTGCCCTCTCGAGGCCAAACTGGAGTGTAACTCGAGCTGCCGCTACCTGCTCGGGACTTGTAAATAGAGATCTCGGACCCACGTTTGTAACCTGGTTTTGCTGTTTTCTTGGTCTGTAGGTGACAGTGCTAAAGAAGATCTGCAAGGGAAGAAGAGCCTGAGCGAGAAGGTTTCTCTCTACAGAGGTGACATTACACTGCTCGAGGTTGATGCCATCGTTAATGCTGGTAGGTGCTGAGATGTTTTACATTGTTCTGTACTGAAAACCCTTTATAGTGCCACGTTACAAGTTTGAACTTTGAAAAGCTGCATAGAACTGGTGTGTCCTGTGGAAGTCTGTTGGAAGGTATCTATTTTTTTTCCCCCAGTTTCTCTATATTGCATCTGTTGATCCTTCCTGCCTTTACTGTGAGAAGGATTATTGTGAAACCTTGGCAGCATGGTCACCAAGAAGAAAACAATGATCTTATATATCCATCGTCTCGTTTACGTTGAGTAACTCAGACATTACAATTGATATTGTAGAAGTCTGAATTCTGATGCTAAACTACTGTAGGACATTCCAGTCTGGTTTTATAAATCGAGCCATTTTGGGCTAGGTCATGTGAAAACATAACAATAAGGTGATGTGAAAACTGGATTTCTGTTTCATGCAGTGTGAATATTTGCTTTCTTGAAGGGATGTTTCTATTTATGTCAAATTTTTGGTCACAACCTACAGAGTTCTAAATGTTTTGTTACCTCTTCTTGGTTAGTGACTGTGACTCCATGTAGGGAACAGAGATGAAGAACTATGTGTAACATCATCCTGTGGTAGGATGGGTGGAAATACCTATGCATTTAAAGCTGCTGTGGCTGATTGAGGAAGACTATGGGAAGGTTTCCCCGTACACACACCCCAGCCAAATCTTGCCTGCACTCCCCACCCCAAAAAGAATATGATTTCTATGTCCTGAGGCTGGAAAACTTTGCCTATCTCCCCCCCCACTTAGTATTTGGCTGTCATTGTCCTTAGTTGTTAGGAGTATTGATTCATTGTTGAGAACTAATTTTTGCTGATATTCATTTCTAGGAAGGAAACATACTGCAGTATTTTCTCTGTGATGGAGTAAAGGGCAAAGATTCCTGAGGTTGTATTGACCATGTTCAATAAATCAATGTTTGCTTACCACACTAAAAAGCTGTGTGGAGGTCCTGGCTAGTGGCTGTAAATAGTACAGAACTGTTTGTGTGTACAGGGTAGAAGGTAGAAAGCAGACTTTCTTGGATTGGTTGATGTTGTTTCTCTCTGCACGACTCCATTTTCTAGTGGAGATCTGCTAGTGGGTTTTGTCAAGCACACATAGAATTCTTAGTTATCTCAAAATGTGTTTTTGCACTCTAACAAGTAATGAGGAAGATACTTCCATACAAAAGGTTTTATTATTAATCTTCTAGTTTACTGGAGCACAAAAGCCTTTCTAAATTACAAACAACACGGTAGCATCCATGTAACGCAGTCCTTCCCTTACTGTGGCGCCGTGGCCTCTGAAGCTTTAATCTTTGAATTTTTTTTTCCTCCTTATTCTTTCAAGATGACATTTCCAGTAGTGCTCTCACTGACTTCCTTACTTTATTACTTTACAGTAAGTCAATGCTGGCATACTTCTCCTGATTTATGTTTAGAGTCTTTGTTCATGGGCCTTCCTTGAATTACAGGTTGGAACTAGTTGCAGATGAGCTTTGGAATAGTAATAGTTGGCTTTTCTTGAATTAAACAGTTATTCTTCCTTTCTCGTAAATGTACAAAACCTATATCCCAGAGGGCCAATGACATTATCTACCTGGAAACTTGCTGCCATCCAGCAAAGGAATCTGTCTGAGTAGAAATAAAAAAACAACCCAATTAAAATCAACACATTAATATGTAATTTTGAGGAAAGGGTTAAAGACCACTCAAAACAACAAAATAAAACTGAGATTGAAAAACCTAAACAGGGACATGAGACTCTTTAGTATGTAGGGTTTTGGCAAAAACTAGTTTCTCCTTGTGTCTTCTGTAAGTTCAAGAGGAGTTGTGTTTGGGCTTATTGAGAGATTCAGATTAGATGTTGGCAGAACTACTTTTTGGAAGGGACAGTGACCATTTGCTGTATGAGGCTGATAAGTAAAAGCAGTCCTAGGTGTCCTAGGTCAGGGCATTGGTATGGGTGCATTTTTGAGATTTTTCTAGCCCTCTTCTGTAATCTTTTATAGTGCCTAAAGTGCATAATGCACAAACTGTTATGAATTGTTAATATGCTTAGATTAAAATACTAACCTATAGTTATCTTGAATTATCAAATAGCCTCTGTGTGTTGATGCAGTAATAAAATTTCAAGTGTAAGCCTTTGATTTGCTCAGTTTCAGTGTTACTTTATTTTCTTTGAAGTTGAACTTTTTCAGCTTATTATGGGGCATAGTTGGAAAGCTAAATAAGAAGGAGGATGTTTTGGTTCAAGATACTTATTTATGCAAAAAATCCAGTTGCTGCACTTTTTTTTTTTTTTTTAAATCAAGGTGTCAGTGACATTGCAGTGTCTTTTGGATTCTACCTAAAAACATGCTTCTGCATCCATGGTGCTTTTGCAAACAACTCCATTGTTTTTCCTTTGGCACTTAAATGATCCCAGCCTGAGAGAGCTAAAGCAAAAAGTAGTCACAGTACCAGCTTCTGTGTGTAAGTTGCATAAAATGCAGCCTATTGAATGTGGAATAAGCAACAGACTTTTCGGAGATAAATCTGTGCAAGTTCTTTTTATACTTAAAGACTTTTGGCTACCCCTGATGTCAATGAGTGACACTCTTCCTAACCCAGGGCTTGCAAGTGGCAGGAGGGAAGAGACCTTCTTGACTTTCTGAATTTAGGAATTCCATTAACTGTCTCCTGTAATAAATAGTTTAACATAGAGAAATTCACACCCAAATTAAAGCCACAGGAAGATACTTACAGTTTAAATGTCTTCAGTTACACTGAATTCAAAACCAAATATGTCTAACGTAACGGGACTATGGCAAATCCTGGGGCTGTGGGAAGGGTTCTGGGTGGTTCCAATTGTGTCCAGATTTGGATGCAAACATACTGGCAAAAAAACTTAGTGTTTTCTAATACCTGCCTGTGAGGGGTAAATGAGACAGAACTGAATTCACTTGATTCATCAGGGGTGTAAGAATACGTGCAGTAACTTGCCTGCAGCACTGACTTTATGCTGTGGTGTCCTTCTTTAGGCATCCAACTAACAGTGTGGCTCTTCAGAGTATGGCCAGGTTGATTTCTGAGCTGTACTGCACAAGCACTTCTGTTAAATTCAGTAGCTTACCTCATGTTCAGAATTGTTTCCCCTCTGAATTTCTCATATGTGAGACAGTTAAATGGAATTTTGTTAGTATGACCAAAGTGTTAGTAGCTATCATACATACTCAAATGCCAAGATAGCATTGAGTACTGCTACAAAAGGTTCCCTTTTTTCCTAGGTTTTAACAAATTGAATTACTTTCCAAAAATGTTTTACAACTATGTTATGCTAAATGAGGTAGCTATCGTACATACTCAAATGCCAAGATAGCACTGAGTACTGCTACAAAAGGTTCCTAGGTTTTAACAAATTGAATTACTTTCCAAAAATGTTTTACAACTATGTTATGCTAAATGAGAACAACTATGGAAACAGTGGAAGCAAAAACTTCTGTACTTGCTCGTTGTCAGGACAACTGTATCAAAACAGCCACTTTGAAATCGTTTGTGATCAGAGTGAGGATCTATTTTGTGCCTTCTGAAGGGAGCTAACCTGAGATGCAGTGTGACAAAGAAGGTAGCCGAAAAAGGGAGCTGATGTCCCACTTTGTTAAAATCAACTTGTTACCCAACCCTCTACATGTGTTATCCTTCCAGAAGGGTTTCAGGAGCTTCCTTGCTACTGATTGCATTGCAGGCAGGTATTAGTTTAACTTGATGTTTTGCCTAAGGTGTCTGGTTATCTTAATTTCCTTCCCCCGCTTTTTAAGGATTTGGGTAAGGTTTGTATAAAAAACTTATTTTACTCCTATATCCTTTTCTGCTTTTTAGGTATTACGCTGTAAGAATGTGAGCAGGAGCTCCTTGAGGCATGTGCTTGCTGCATAAATCTGTGATAACTGGTCTTTTTAACAAATTAAATATTCCTGGATGTCACTTCATCCTGATGCCTGAAGTGCTTCAAGCACCTTGAAGCCAAATAATGACAATTAGCTGACTTCCAATATAGCTCCTGGGAGCTGAGCTGAGGAAGTGTGTGGGTGTGCTCAGGTGAGAGCAGTCATTTAGTGCCTCTGCCCTTTTCTCTTGGTTGTCTTAACATGTTTTATTCATACTCCAGGATATCCTGATAAAGGCATCTCTGTGGACCAAATGGGCTGTGTGAGATAAATCGTTTTGGATAATATTGGAATACTAAAGCCACAAAATGTGTAATGCCACCCCTACTGCCTCACCATCTCCATCTACCTTAATGCCTTTTTGCTGCTTTCTCTGAGGTATGATAGGATTTTGGGGAGCAAGTCTTTCTGCTGGTGGTTAATGTATCAACAGTCCAAAATAAGTGGTCTATGCCCTGAGCTATGACTCTCAAATTATTTCCCCGAGTCTGCTTGCCTGCTGCCTCTGCTTATTTCAAGTCTGGGTGCAATGACTTGATGGTCTTATGGCTTAGGTGTGTCTAGAGTAGTAATACTGGTCCAGACTGAAGATTTTAGGAAAAAACAAAAAAGGATTAGTCCACCAGTTATGGAGTTTATTCTGCTCACTTTTAGGCTTCTTCAAGTGTGTTGTTTTCATAGAGGAGCCAATCTCAAATGCAGAAATAAGCAGTGAAAGCCTCAGTAAGGTTTGAAAAGTAAATTGTGCAATATTTAGTGTCAGGCAAGCAGTATATACTAAATTTCCTCTGCATTTTCAATAAATGCAGGGAAAAATATGTTGCTATTTATAGTGTGCAGTAACTTTTAAATCTGAAGTAGATCAAGGAGTTGCATTTTCAGACTGAGGTGATGTGTAAGTCCATGTACCTGGTCTACCTGAAGTCCATCACTACTGTCCTCAGGTATTCACTCACTTCTTACCTGTAAATAGATGTTACTGGCCCAGTTATAAGATGAGAAGATATGTGCTGAGGTGCTTGAATGAGGTTCTTGCTAGGAGTAAGATCGGGGGAAACATGTGGAGGAAAAAAGAATTATCCATATTTTAGTTTGATTGGAGGGAAGAGGGTGACTTGCAGAACACTAGAAGTGATGTTATTTCTTCTTAGCTTTGAAAAATATTGTTGGATATCTGTGTGAAAGTGTAGTACTGAAAACAGAAACCCTTAATGTGTAGGAAAAAGGAAAATGATCAGTTCTATTCAAGCAGATATTTTTGTTAATAAGTCTGTAGTGTTGCTTCTAAATTAGCAATTAGTTGCTACAATTCTGGCAGCTAGGTGGGCCTTTAAACTGCACTTGAGTGCTGGAATCGTCTAAGCCTCCCAAATTTGGGGAGAAACTATCATTTTTTAAAAGGAGTACTTTTGCCAAATGGGAAAACAAATGGGAAGTAGAAATCTTACTCTGATAAGTGATGTAAAGAGTGAGGGAAATAATAAACTACATTTTGTCCCTTTTCCACTAACCTCTGCTGCTGGAATTTATTTACTGACTCTCACACTGCTCAGGAAGAGGTTTCCTCTGCAGGAAGCCATCTGCCTGTCTGCTGTGAGTCCCTTCAGCTGGGGATGCTGGCTTGGCAGCACACCCTGCACAGGCTCCTTGGCCTCCTTGGTGTGCTGTGCAGGGCTGGCTGAGCGGAGGTGTGCAGAGGGGAGGAGCTCTTGGTTGCTTCAAGAGACAAGGGTGTTTTCAGGGACTGAATTACATCTGAGTCTTAATAAATTTGTTAGTTTGAAGGGCTTGTCTGGCTGTACTTTCCTGGCCCTATACTGGGAAGATGTGGATCTGGAAAACATTCCATTCTGAATATGCCATGTTTGCTTTGCTTGTTGTAGGACTGGTTTTGACTGGAGGCTCTATATGCTGGGACTTAGAGGTTGAAACAGCTGTTTTCATGCTAAGTCTCAGCCTTCCCTAATGAATTATGCTTTTCCTCTCTCAGGCTTCTGACTTCACATCCATGTTTAAGTATTTTAGTGTAACAGCAATACCTTCCTCCAGTTCTCTTTACTGGAGATGGCAACAGATTTTCTTCTGGACTCTTCCTGGCCTTGACCTTGAAGTGTAATCTGACGGTTTAATTTTATGAGCTATCCCATTTTTCCCAAGTCCAAAATTACCCATCGAGGAAGAAGTGCTATGTATTGAAACTGGAAACTGAATGTATTATCAGAGAATAATGCTTAAACGAGTGTGTAAGTGTAGATAGTGGCTGAACTGTGCCTTTCCACATAAACAGCTTGTTAATGTGCAATCAGTCACTGCAGTTGCCTTGAACTTGGGGCTTAATGAACAGGTGGGGAAAAAGGATGGATTCTAATCTGGAACAGATCTGACATCAGGCAATTTCACTGATTGCTAATCCATTTCATTTGGCAACTTAATTTATCACACAAAATTTTCATCTTGTAGCTTCTGAAGTAGAAATTACTTGAAGTGGCCTGTCTGAATATTATGAAGGTATTTTAGTCAATTGCTGGCCTGAACTAGTATTATCTATATACTTACTCCCTTTTTATTTCAGGGTGACCAATAGTTCTTACTCCTGGAGCTTATTTGAAATTATTCTTCAGCTCTTTATTCACTGTAAATATAATTCCATTAAAGCTCAAATGTTCCTGCTAGTATAAGTGGCATCAACAAAACAAAATCTGCCCTTAAGTTCTTTTTAGCATTTTTGCATGGAGGAGTTTGCTTTTATTGACATAGATTTTTGTAGTGTTTGGGGTTTTTCATTTCTTGTGTGTGTGTTTTTTTTTTTTTTTTTTTTTTTTTTCCTTGTGTTTGTGTTTTTTTTTTTTTTTTTTTCTTTTTCCAGCTGAGCTCTAAACACAAATGATTGCTTATGCTGGGAGCTTCTCAGAGTATATGTCTAGTAGCATGTTTTGTAAGCACGTTTTAAATGTTTCCTCTCCAGAGTTACAGATAGGGAAACTGGAAACTTGTATTGAAATCTCTTGCATGGAGTCATCTGGCATCTGCCTGTCTCCCTTGCACTTGTAATTTCCTCTAGGAATAGAACCAGCAATGCTAATAAATTGTTGTTAATTTGGTTTTCATCTTTAGTGTGAGCAGACTGTGGTGTTAATCAAAGGTTTCTCAAGTTAATTTACAGTTGGTGCAATTATACTTGTGTGTAAAGCCCCAGACTAATTTACATGTAGTCTCTGCTTATTCATCAGCAAAGTCAATGTTAATAGTGGAGGGAATGGGTCATTCTCAATCACGACATCTGTGAGGCTGTTCCTGCTTTCTGTGGAAAATACCTCAAGCGTGGCTGGTGAGTAGTAGATAGGGTTAGACTTAAACTCTTGCTTTGGGTCTAATCTGATTTCAGTGTAGTTCTTCCCTTTAGTGTAATACTCATCTGGGTGAAAATGAAAAGTCTGTGTGAAGTGACAGTGATCAAGAGAATGAAATGAAGGAAAAGTACCCCTCGAGGTGCAGTTTAATTTAGGTGGATTACTGGAGCCGCTGTCTCAGTCAAACAGCATTTGCTCTAAGGATGTGGCAAAACCTTTAAGATTGAGGAGGCTGACTCAGAATTGTACTGCAGCAAGGGTGGCCACTGGATACTGTGGAAATATCCCAGGTGTGATTAGTAGGACTCAAAACCTAAGAACAAATAAAAGGAAAGGTTGGCAATGCTGCAGACACATGTCAGGAGTGAACTTTTTTCAATGCTCTGGGGTACTTCGGGAGGGGGAAATGAATGGTGGTGAAATGTTTTCAGTATACCAGCATATTCTACCCATGTCCTTAGAGCTGTGCTGCTTAGTTAACAGAGAAGCTTCTGGGTGGGCCTGTGCCTCAAGGTGTGGGTCTGTTCTGCTGAATTGTGGTGTGCCCGTGAGCTGGGAGTCTCAGGTGCTGGAATGGAGACCTAAACCTTGCATGCCTACAAGGAAAGCTTTGCTGATCAGCTGCCATACGGCCAGGTACCGCAAACAGGCACCTCATGGTGCAGTGGGATGTGAGACTGCAGTGACTTACGGGGAAGCCACAAAAACGCAGTAGAGAAAACTATACTTTGCCTTGGAACACTTCACTTACAAGGCTCCTTAACCTGGTTTTGGACTGAGACAAGGGGTGCACATGAAATCGAGGTTCAGAACAATGCTATTTGACTTTCTATGTTATGCTGTACTGTTCCAGAAGTCCGAGTAGAATGAGATGAGGATTTGTAAGTATCTAAATGTCCCCATCACTTGAAGTGTTCAAGGACAGGTTGGATGGAACTTAGCACAACCTGAGATAGTGAAAGATGTCCCCTACCATAGCAGAGAGGTTGAACTAAGTGGTCTTTGAAGGTCCTTTCCACTCCAAACCGTTCAGTGATTCTATGAAACACCCTGACACAAAGTTAGACACCCATATCTCTCCTCTGACTGGATTCAGCACAGTCTGTTAGTCTTCTGAGAATCTAACAAAGTGAAGCAAAGTAGACATCTTAGTAGCATAATGTAACCCAATGGCCTGTGATACATGGATTTATTGAGCAATGTGGTCATCATCACTGCTGGTGCTTTCAAGCCTCTGTCTGTTTTACCTATCCTGTGTTATTCTTCTGTGCATCCATTGTTGAACTCATTTTTTGTCTGTGATTAATTTGAGGCTCTGTGAGGTAATAATTGTCTATATAAACTGTGTTGCTGATAATTTTGTTCATAAAAGAGACGAAATACAGACAAAACGGATCAAAGAACTTTGATACTTTCTGGAGTAGAGAAAGAATGGGTGGGAGTAGAGGATACTACCTGCATTATTTATGACTTCTAAGTTTAGAAGTAAGTCATAGGGTTTGTGCTTTCACTTGATCTCCTGTCAGATTAGTGAGTGGCCACTCAAATTTAGTGTGTTTTATCTCCCCAAAACCAGGGACTGTAGGTGTTTCAAGCTGGGCCGTCAGAGTTGTGTGAGCTCTGCTGGAGATTCAACCTTCTAGCAGTGTCCCCTAGTTGAGAAGAATAGCAAGAGGCTGTGAAATGCCAGGCCTTCCGTTGCCTCATCTCGTCTTCCTTTTTTTTGTCTTCTGCCACTGCCTGATTTTTATCCTTTGCTGTTTGAGAGGATGATAACTTAAAATCCTTGCTCCTGTTAGTAGAACCTTCCTGTGTTCCAGGACTGTAGCATGGATTTTACTGGCCAGCTGACCAGTGTGATAATTGACCCTTCATGCCACAGTTAGCCTGGACCTTTTTTGTGTGTGCTCTTTCTAGAGAAAACCAGCAAGATAGAGACCAAACGCCTGCAAAGCCAAAAGTCTTTGACTTATGCGGTTGTGAAGTGTGAGGTGGCCGTGGGATGCTGGGAGTGCTTTCTGACAGCAGGTGGCAATAGTGCCACTCTTATCGTCAAACCACTTTTTGACTGTATCCCTGAATTTTCCTGGACATAAAATCAGTAATGACTTCAGCAGAGGAGACAAAATGCGTGTTTTCTGGGACTGCTTGTTGGTTAGGCCATGGATACAGCTCGTACTTATTAAATGTCCTCTCCATTTCATTATGTGTGTTTAGCATGTGTTTGAAATGGAACAGGAGACGTGGTTTGGAAGAACTTTAAGCATCTGTTTTCCTTCATAGAGGAAAATATTTAGGAAAGAACTTGCTATCAGCCTGTCTCGTTCTACATTTGACAGTGCAGCTGTCATCTTGAGCGCACTGATGGAGCAGTGTGGTGTAAGGAACCACTCAAGGTTGTCTTGAACAATTGTGCTTCGTTTCATAATATTAAATCCACTTTTAATCATGACTTGTGGGGGATTATCCAAAGGATTGTGGTTTTTTTTTTTTACAGCAGTAGTTGCAACAGTGTGTTCTCAGTTGAGATGGGCAGGCAGCATGGTGATTTTTCCAGGCTTTGGCATTTTAAAGAACCCACAACCAGTGAAGCTTCTAGTAATTGAAAAGTGTTAGGGTGCAGAAAAGAAGACTTCATTGAGGTTTCCTCTCTCTGCAATACCTACAAAATCTTGGCAGTGGATGGTCAGCTGGTAGGCTGAGATTATCTGTGCAGTGCTGATACCGTCCCCTCATGATTCTGTCCATATGTATGTTTGCTCTTTCCAGCCTTTGTGTTTAACTATAAACACATTGCTATGGAGTAGGTTGTTCTGGGTTTGTACAGATACTAGCTCAGCATGACCTCAGTCAGTGTAAGTACTAGAGTAAGGTTAGCATGGAAATTAGCATTTCTGTGTGTAAAGTGGTCCCATTAAATACGTGCAGGTAGTTACTGAGTAGGGGAAGTCTACTTTGATTGGGATCAAGTGAGCTTCAGGTTTATCTCACCTGACTTTCTAGATGCAGGAAGTGGGATACCTAGTCATCAAAACAGTAATGAGAGTTATGTTCAAACCCATGTTGTGTAGCAGTCTGTCTAGCCCCGTGTGCCTCCTCCTCCTTCTCCTTTGGCAGGAGATGTTGCTTTGGATTAACACTGTCTCTTCCACCCTTTGTGATGGTTTCAGACTTGGCTAGTGCTTTGCCATTTACTGCAGATTTGGGGGAAGCTTTTCAGAAATGTTTGTTGCTTGTAATGCAGTTTCAATTACTTGTAATATAAATAAATATGGACTGTGAAATGAAGTTTAGGTTTTGTTTTGACCTATGGCTGTTAGAAACTGACTTTTCCGACAAAAGGAAAACATTCCTGTTGAAAAAACACAAGTTGCTTTCTTTAGCAATTCAGAATGTCTCTTGCTTAAAAATTAGTATTAATGCTACAGCTTGGCTTCAAGAATCTGGACTCCAAACCTCTTTGTGTGACCTGCTGTCACAGTCATAAAAATTAGCAGTGGCAGCTAAATATACATCAAAGCACGGTGGAGGCTTGTGAAAGTGGTACTTGCCTGTGAACCCAAGCACAATGGCAAGTCTTGTTTGCATCATGTGCAAGTAATAGACACTTGTATGTTTATATGCTGCTGTTTGGAGCTGTCTGAGACGTGCTGTGGTGTTGGGACGTATGTGGGAATTGTTTTAATTACAGGATTGAAGATCCTGCAAAGCCCTGTGCTCTCCTCACAGCAGCGGGGCGATGAGCTGCCGCTGCTCCCATGCGTCTGGGATTCACTCAGGGGTGACAAGAACATTCAAGGCTCATTTTAGTATCTCCTGCCTGGATGGCTCCTTGCACAGCATGCTCGAATGGCCGAGAGGGGGCACGGGTGGTACCCTTCTTTTCCCCGCTGGGGTACCGTGTCCCCAGTACTGGAGCCGTGGCTGCAGAGGAGCTGTCTGGAGCTTCGCAGCTTCTCTCCTGAGCTGTGCTGAAGGGCGGGCGCTCTCATAAAGAAGAGATTACTTGGCTCTTGTGGGAGCTATGTTGTAATGGCCCTTGTTCTCAGATGGTTTCAGCAGTGATGCCTTGAAGCCTGGGGCTTTTATTGCCTATTGTGTTGGAGTAGTTGAAATTTGTGGAAAAAAAAACACTGATTGAGAAAACTTGAGCCTGCTGCTCCTTCTCTCTGTCACTTGCACGACTGCTGCAGTAGCTTTAATCTGCCCTGCAGCGTGAATCGCTTAAGTATCTCTCTGTAGCAACTTTGTTTTATGCTTTAAAGTTGGTTCCTGTAGAGTAATAAATAGACGTGGTTAATATCTGGTATGCCTAGTTGTAGGCTGTCTCAAAAAGATAGTTCTGTCAGCTACATTTGATTTGTATTTAGAATGTTTTGCATTGCAAATCCATGTTAGAAATGCTTTTAAATTTAAAGTGTGAACCATATTGCTTTTGCAAGAGAACTGCACTCTTGTCATGTGAAATAACTTTTTATTTGGGAAAGAGATGGTATTGCTTTCAACTCTATCAAACCAGGTTATAGAAGAGTGTAACTCATCCCAGTGACTCGATATGCTGGGTAATCTTAACTGGCAACCCATTTCCTTTACATTTCCAAGGATTTGTGGTGTATGTCAGAGGAACTGGGTGTTTTTCATCCTGTTGGTTTCGGTCCACTTTGAAGTGATTACTTTGAGCAGTGTGGTCTAGGTCACTATTTGACTAGTTCTGAATTTCTGCGAGTCCGAGTCTTGATGTTACTTTCTGAAATGCAAAAAAAAAAAAAAAAAAAAATTTATAATGACTTGCAGAGTAGTCAGTCAATGAAAAATGATCTGTTTTACCTGCAGAGTTCTCTACACTATATCAGGAAAAGCGACAGGAATCAGGAATTCATGCACAACTTCTTACTTCTGAGGTTCTATGACAATTTTCTTTTTAGGTAACACCTGAATCTGCCCTGGGGGAAGGGTGGACTAGGACAAATACAGCAGTTGTTAATTTCCCTTTGATTCCTTGGATGAAGGCATCTCCAAATGCTGGAGGCCAGATGATTTTTTTGCCTTGTGTAACAGCAGAGCTTTGCCTACTAGCAGTTCTAACCTTGGCCACAACCCAGCTAATTATAGTGTGCGGTGTTTTTTTTTCTTGGTTGCTTTTTTGTTTGTTTCTTTTTCCACTACTAGATGACACACAGCAGCATTTCAGAGAGATGAGTGATTGGCATTTGGGATTGGCATTTGCCACCAAACTACCTCTCCACCTTGCTCCTCCTTTCTGGCAAAAATGAACCTGCTTAAGAGGCCCAGTCTTGGTACTTTGGTGGGGCTTAGGGTCCAAAGGCTCTTTAGCTTAGGAAGTTTCCAGCTTCAGATGCTGCAAGTCTAGTTCAGACTAGCCCCCAACACCAGTTAGATTACAATAAAAGCTGTTACTGAAATTCAAAGTGAATGCCTTGACAGAGACAGCAAAAGGGATGTTTTCAGGTGGGATATTTCTCTATTCCCTATGCCTACCAGAGACACGGTGTAAGGATTTATTTCCCTACTTCTTTCCTAGTGCCTGAGACTCAACTCTTTCCAGGGGTTGAGTTGCACCTGGCTTCTCTTCCTTTATGCTGACATCAGACTCAAAGTAGGGTTTGAGCCAACAAATCTCACTTAGCAGTATCTCTCCCATCCTCTAGTGCTAGCAGCCAGCAGAGCAGTTGGTGTTGAGTGCAGGCTCCCTTTCTATTCTTTCCATCCTTATCCTTCTCAGGGAGAAGGACTTAAGAGGGGAAGACTCTTCCTTTTAGGCCCCTATGAGCTGTTACCAGATGTAGCCTCAGAACTGCAAATTGGTGTCTCAAATAATGACCTTCAGCTTTTGGCTTCAGCAGCCATAGGCACCAGCAGCCTGCAAAGCTGTGCGGATCTCTTTAAAACTACATTTTCTCATTTGGGCCTGTGCTAATCATCCAGGAAAGCTGAGTTTTGTTCTTATTTCTTGTCGGGCTCTTTGAGAGATCCCAGGCTGTTCTGCTTTGCCTGGGGGTGAGAGTGAGATGGATGGCTCCTTGGTGTCTTTGCTATAGACACCATGCCTCGGGAGTTTCCCCTGAGCACCGCTGGAGTCACTTCATATTTCATAATCCCCTGCTGACAATTAAGTCAATTTGCTGGTGCAGACGTGATGGAGCTAAGCTAGGACATGTTCCTTTTTTTAGCCAGGATATGGAGTGAAAAGCTTACTCTTCTGCTTTGATCAATGGAAAACCGAAGCATTTCATCACTTGTCTGTGGCTTGGTACATCGCTCAGATTTCTCAGTGGCATTGCCACCCTTGTTGGACTTCTTACTCCTGAAATTTCCTTTTTTTGTTTAAGGGCAGCAGGGATCGAGGCAGGCACGTATTGAGTTGGTGCTGAAGATTGCAAAATATCACTCCTCATCAAGAAAGGATGCAGCTCTGAGCTAGGGAGCCTGGAGCTCTACCTAAGGACCTGCTTGTAGGAGTGGGGGAAGGACATGGCCTCAAGATCCAGGGATTTGGGAAAAGGAGACAGGAACTTTGGATCTGTGCACACTGAGTAGTCTTTTTCCCAGCGTTGTCTCACAAAAGAGATCACAGGAATATTTTTTAAAATTGCCTGGCCAAATGCAACGTTTTTCCTGCTAGCAATACTGCTTTGGCTTTGAGGTTTTTTCTCTTTTTTTCCACCCCCTGTTAAACAACATTATCTTACATAGTCTTGCTAAATATCTGATTTGATTAATATTTTCTTGTTCTGCCTTGGGTCTAATTTATCTCCAATCCTGACATGACTACAGTGCTGCAAGTTTGGAGCTAGTCTGGTAGAACAAAACAATTTAATGTTAAGAAGTGGAATTTGGGTGCTTTCTGCTTATGATGAAATCAGTTTGTGAACTGGCTTACATTTTTTTTTGATGGGCATTTTTGTTTTTTGTTAGACACAGGATCTTTTTAGTTGATGTTGATATACTTTAGGCATAGGATTCTCCATGTTGATACTGTGACATGTAATATGTATGTTTATTGCACTGTTTGTGTTTTGATTTCTTTAATTTAGCTACTGTTTTAATTTTTTTTTTTCCAAACTACCTCTTTAAATACTCAACACCATCAGCATTGTACAAATACTGAAGATAAATCCTATATAATTAGAGAGACTGAAGAATATTAAGTTATGAACCTGTACGCTATTCCCTTGCAATGTACCTCTTGTGAATGCATATAACCAATCTATGGATTAGGTAAGAAAGAAAATATGCATATAAACTGGAAATAATCAGTTCCTGAACAGCTTTAGGCTTTTAGTTCAACTTTTGTACAACTCGTCCAGTTATCCTGTGGTGGGCTAATTCTTAGCAAGACTGAGGTAAATGCATTAATACAGCTTCAGTGGTGTGCACATGAAAGTACTGTTTTTATATTACTAAAGTTTTTCTATTACATCACTTTTTTTAAAAATGCTTTTTTCTTTTTTTGTAGAGTACCATAATTGAATGTCCTGCCATGTAACATGTATGTGTGAAGCTAGCTGATGGGAGAAGGGAATGAGAAGACAGATGTTTTGTGAAGAAATGATTTATAGATTTTTATTTATTTATTTTTAATACCAGTGCAACTGGTGGCTCAATCTTTTGTTTTAAAAATCTTGCTGGGAGAAGGTAATATGTTAAATGGATGCAGAATTTCCCTTCTCAAGTTATGTGAAGTATTTCAACTCAGGAATTGGAAATCTGAATCTGGTGCTTCTGAAGCAACTCCCTTCTGCTTTGTCTAAAACATTTTGCTTTCCAGAGTGTACGGATGACTCTTTGGTACCAACGCATTATTCTTCTGAAGCTTAGCACCTCTATCATATATAATAGCTTGCAAGTTTTATGAAAGTGTTGATTTTTAAATAAGGCAGTTGTATCAATGGATAGGTATGATTTTAAACCTTAAACTTGGAAAAAGCTATGCAAGTTTTTAAATTCTAGTGTAGGCATAGTCATGTTCACTTTGGAAGGATTGTTCATACATAATTTAAGGATGTATACAAGTCCTGAAAAATGCTGTGTTCAAGGTCTATTTCTCATTGAAGTTTTTTTTCCCCAGTATTTAATAAAAAGGCAGTAATTTTTGTTCTCTTTAGAAGCTGCTCTCTAATCACTGTAGTTCATTATTTCAGCTTCAAAGTGTAGTCTGTACAGAGAGGCAATGAGGTGTATCCACATCTAGAAATTAAGCAATAATCATGTAGTTTGGTGTTTCAACAGGCTTTGTTCATTAGTAAGTACAATGATCCATTGTAAGTACTTGCTGTAGTCATGATGTTCTTAACAGTCTGAAACTTAAACTCTCCAGAATGGTTTTTAAACATATATTCCTGACTGAAACAGTATTGCCAGGTGTACCAAATGGAATTCCATATGTCTTGGTGTAATGGTAGCTGTTCTGCAGAGTCATTATGGGAAGAACATCAGAAATTGTCTGCCTGCATGCATGCGTGGCTTTGAATTTATTGGGAATTCATCCTTGCACTAAAAGCAAGAATGACAACAATAGGCATGGCTGAAAGTTTGGAAAAGCTTCTTAAAATAAAAAATGTTTGAAAACCTTGAAGCAAGAGAAGGAGGGAACAAAGGCACAGAGAACACTGAAGGAAAGAGGGAAAGGAGAAAATACTGAAGTGCTGCAAATGAGTGGGAGAAAGAAGTTGGCACTTGAACAGGGGTGAGCACATGCAGAAGGAACTGTTAGTGTTTTGGTGGGTTTGAGTTACTGAAGCTTGACTTGCCACTCCATGGACCTGGCTCTTAATGATGAAGCCAATGCTTATAGAATGCCTGTAAGACTGCAGGATGTGAAAAAATGGGTGCTTTTAATTTATGAGAAGATGAGGGAATGTTTAGTTGTGCTAAAGGTATGTGTGGGAGGGAGCAGGGAGAGGGTCACTTGACCAAGGTGTTGTGGGTTGGGGCTGTAATTATACAGCAATTTGGAAGGTACTCGGCAATAAAAACTGTTAACTCATTGACTTGAGAGGGTTCTGTCTCTGTGCTTGAACTCCTGCCCTGGGAACTGCCAACCCAAGACTGTCCTGGGGTAAATGCATCAAAATGTGGAAACCAACCAGTCAGTGAAATTTCTTTCACTTTTCCAATTATTTTACATACCCTAGTGAAGGTTGTGACTGTATGTAAATAGTTTTTGTTAATAGTGCATGCAAGGTAACTAGA
Source organism: Merops nubicus (assembly GCF_000691845.1). NCBI lineage: Eukaryota > Metazoa > Chordata > Aves > Coraciiformes > Meropidae > Merops > Merops nubicus. The sequence continues at coordinate 40,619 of NW_008581939.1, forward strand.
AATGCTTATGTGGAGGGGAAGGGAGATAAGAAACCTGTGGTTTTAGTTACATTTCGTATTGCAAAGAGTTAGTTACAGTCACTGTTCTCCACCTGTGAACCCAAACCACCTGTAAAATAACCCAATGATTTTTAGTTATGTTTTACAGTGCAGACAGTGCTTGTAACCTAGAAACTGTGGGAGAAGATGCCACAGCATGCAAAGATCTCTTGAAGCTGGAGGTTTTTTGCAGGGTGTCCTGGTGCAGTCCTGCTGGAGCTTGTGGGGTGCACATGCTGTGGCTTCTCCCCATGGGCCAACGCTGTTGTCTGCTGCGTGTGGGTTCTCAGCTGGTGAGACAATGTGCAAAGCCGTGGCTCGTGAATGATTAACTATCCGTGTTTGAATCTGATCCAAAGAGTTGGCAAACTGTAATAACCACAGTTGCCTTCACCTTTCAGCGAGAGCCAAAGGTTGGTGATCCCAGACCAGCCCTGGTCTCCTCTTTGCCTCCTAACAAGCACAAAGTGTTTTATAAATGGAGGCAGAGTTCAAATCACTGCTCTTTGGTGTTTGTTTGGTGTTTTTTTTTTTTTTTTTTTCAGTGAGCCCAGCACTAAATTTATTTGGTTCTTACTGAAGAGACTTTGGGTCGCTAGGGTGTGCTGCAGGCCCAGCCCTGCGTGCCCTGGGCTGGCTGCGAGCTGGCCCCTCTGCTTTTTTCCCCTGCCGCTGGGCGACCGTGAGTTTTTCATCGTGTTGCTTTGCCGTTGCCTGGGCAACTTCAGCAAATTCCCCTGCTATTTCCTTTTTGTTACACCCTGCTTCCTTGCCAGTGAATGACCTGGTGGCTTGTTAGCCTGGTACCTGGGTGCCCCAGGAGAGCGGCGTGTTGTTAAGACACA